>NW_015114734.1:0-16007 GCF_001443285.1 Poecilia latipinna | reverse complement strand
AAAAAAATAATTTTTTTATATCTTTCCCCAAAAAAAAAAAAAAAAAAGAAACAAACAAACCTGAAAAGTGTGACGTGCATGTATATTCAGTATCCCTAGATCACCTGAATAAAATCTGGTTCAACTAATTGCCTTTAGGAGACTTCCACTTACTATGTATATTAGTGCTGCAAACTTCAGCTGTGTGTAATATGAATAGAGCTGTTGTGTGAAGGTGTTGGAAGTTTGTTTGAAACATTAAAAGAAAAATGTGTGTGTGTGTGCGTGTGTGTGTGTGTGTGTGTGTGTGTGCACGTGCCGTGCATATGTGTGTGTGTTTGAAAACTAAAAATCTTTAAAATCACATTTCCTTTTTTCCACTTCACTAATATGCAGGCCTTGATTCATTACATTGGATTCCAAATGAATACTTTGATTGTTGCGGTTCTTATATTAACCGCAACAATACTTTTGGTAAGCACCAAATGTACTGTTGTTCTAATGATTTATTTCTTCATTTATCATTCAAGACTACAGAAGCTAGAACAGGAAGTAATAGGAGGGGAGCAGGCCAGGAACAAAGAGTTACAGCAGAGACATTGGCAGAGAAAGAAGTTCGCAGATCAGAGAAAAGCCCAGCTCATCAATGCACTCTCAGAAGACAGTGAGGAGAGTGACAGTGTGTTGTTGAAAGTGTACAATTCAATCCAGGAAGAAGTTCATGCCAAAAGCCAGATACTGTCCAGAGTCCAGGATAAGGTAAGGCAGTAGGTTCAGGTGCAGAACCTGAAGAACTTCTGTGAAATTTAAAAGGAATCAAACCTGGAGCTGTTTGAGCTCTTACTGTTTTATTGTGTTCAAAATTAAATTCTACATACTACAGTTTACATGTTATTTTTACTGGATAAATACTTCTTTTTTTGGTTTGTTTTTGACTAAGCCAAGATTAAATTATTTTGTTGTAACAGTTGAAAGCAGCCAAACTGGAGATTCGCGACCTGCAGGTGGAGTTTGAACTGGAGAGGAACGATTATCTGGCAAACATCCGCCGGCTTGAGAGGGAAGGCCAGCTGCTGAACAGTCTGCTGGAGCGCATGGTGCCTCTGGTACGCCGAGACTGCAACTACAGCAACCTGGACCGCGTGAGGAAAGAAGCTGTTTGGGATGAGGATAGTTCCACCTGGAAGCTGCCAGATGTGATGGTGCAAAAAACAACTCTCCCGTCAGGTAAGGAATATGATGCAGTGGCGTGGTGAAACTTTTAAACACTTTTAAACTAAATCCAAGTGTGAACTCCATCATTTTTTGAAGAGTTCTTTTTCTGCTTGTTCTGCTTTTTTGTAACAGTGACTCCAAATCCTTCATCCTGCAGAGATTCATGTTCTGATCCTGCAGAGTCGCTTACGGTGTGTAAATTTATTGATCGTCTTTGCCACCAAATACACGCTGTTAATTAAACTTTAAAACACAAGTGTATGTTTACATATACAGGTTGAAGAGGACAGGTACAAGGAAATGCTGAATCGCAAAGACAGTGAGAATATTGCCAGCAACTACTTTAAGTCAAAAAGAGCCAGTCAGCTGCTGAGCGGTGATGCTGTTAAAGGACTTGGTGAGTCAATCATCAGTGCAGACATTAATAACGCAAAAGGAACCGATTGTGCTAAATTCTTATGTAGCATGTTTTTATACTTCTAGTTGAGTCTCAACTGCTACCAAAAAACAGATTTTTTTAAGCTGAGTAGCTTAAAAAAATCTACTCAGCCACTTTTTGGCTGTAAGTTAATGTTTTTTGGTATCTGGAAAATAAAAAAAAATTCCTGATTGTTGAGTCACATTCCATGGACACTGTGCCGTTACCTAGCAACCCCAGACAATCTCAGCCCTGTTACCTAGCAACTCAAGCTGAGCACCAGCATTTTTGGTCAGCTGGTTTTAATTATAACAATACATTTTATTTATAGGAGCCTTTCTCAAAACTCAATTAAAAGATACAACAATAAAAATAATAAAACCACTTCAATAGAAAGAGCAATAGGCATCAAATAGAATAAGCATTTGTAATAATTATTACAAATGCATTCTATTATTAAAGTGACAAGAGACCATAAGACAGTCTCTTTCTTAATAGAGCTCAAAATAGGCAGAATGGACCAGACCAAAATCTCATTATCTAAAAATTATTTTGTGTAAAAAAAATTTAATTAACATATTTTGTATAGCCCAATGATCTATCCTGACTTGTTTAAGGAAGCACAATAGGTCACTTTTAAGCAGAGTGTTACTTTGTTTTGTTTGTCCA
Organism: Poecilia latipinna; assembly: GCF_001443285.1. Lineage (NCBI taxonomy): Eukaryota > Metazoa > Chordata > Actinopteri > Cyprinodontiformes > Poeciliidae > Poecilia > Poecilia latipinna. The sequence goes on along the minus strand of NW_015114734.1, from coordinate 13,726 downwards.
TGATTTAACAGCTGAGAGTGTTTTTTTAACATTGTAATGAAACTACAATATTACTTAAACCATGTCAGCTTATTTAGAAAATCAAGGTTTGTTGAACATTTATTCTTACCTTTACAATGAACACATACATCGAAATGTGAAAAAGAGATAACTATTACCCGTTTTACTTCCTTTTGTTTTCTCCTTCCATTTCTCTCCTTTTCTTTCACTCATTCTCTGCCACTGGTTCTGCAGGCTACCATTCTGTGAACGGTATGAACCCCTCTACCAGATCAGACCCTGTCCTGCCTCGGCCCTTTCGCCTAGAGTCTCTGGAAGTCTCGGTGCCCAACGGGAAGCCGAAACGCAGAAAAAGCAAGTCTCACATTCACAGTGAAGGGACATAAAGGGACTTTGGCGTTTCAAACAGGAAGCTGACCTCATAAATATTTGATTTTGACTCAAAAGAGTTTGTATACTGGGATAAAATAAAATATTGATTGCTAGCAACCTACTTTTTTTGCATCTTTTATCTGGGATTGTAACAGTAGAATCCCAGATTTATTTATCTATTTACTTAAAAGTTTGATTTGCTCAGTTAAGTTGCTTTAGTATTTAATTTGCTGTATTTTTGTTTAACAGTGTAACTTGTGCCATTTAGTTGAAACAAAAACTATTAAGAAATAGCTCTGAGCCATCGTATAGATACATTGATATAGATATATCTCCTTTGCTCTCTCCCAGCAAATGCACACTCAGAATTACTGTGATTAAACTGGATTTATGCTACATTGTGATTTACTGTATTTTTTATAGCATGCTTAGTCCATTTTGACACACTAGTAGCACACCCCCAGTGTCTGCTGCTCATCTGCTTCAGGGTTTAATGTTCAGAGATATTATTCAGCATACTTTGATTATAATAATTGTTATATTTGAGTTCCTGTTGATATCAGAGGTCGGAGGAGAAATGGGCAGACTGGTTCAAGCTGGTAGGAAGGCTACTAGACATTTTTGTCCACACAACTCTTGGTCACTTTAATCCTCTTTTTTCTCATTCTGATGCTCTGTTTGTCTAAATACATTGAGTTGTCAGTGTGGTATTGATGGATTTCCATATACATTCCTAATAAAGTGGCCAGTGAGGATATTTTATCACTTGCATTAACATTGCAGATGCACTTTATTCCCACTTCTTTTTCCGTACTGATAAACTTAGTCCTTCCTGAACTCTGTGTTGAGTTCAGATTTGGCTTTTTTTTTTTTCAAAGGAAAGTCCTAGTTTTTTTTTTTTTAACTATTGTTTCATCAGTTTCAAAATTTGATGCCTAACTTTTGTTCAGACATAAAAGACGGAGACACCCAGCCACTATTAAAACTTTGTTCAATGCTAATACACAAGCTGTTCAGTCAGAAGAGTTCCATGTGAGGGGTATCAGGAAAACAGAGAAAACAGATTATCTTCAGCAGCACATGGGGGTTGTCCACAAGATAATCGGATAACAGAAGAACAGCTGAGCAGACTGTGTGAGTGGCTGAGTGGCCTGTAACAGTAGTACTTTAGCTAATGTTCTGTAATGAAAGTACAGAATGAACTTCTTCGGTTTCAGAAAAAAAAAAAAAAAATTATAGGTCAAAAAACCTGCAGGTCATTTTAAGTTGATCAAATTACAGTTTCCTTGTTAACAGCTTTGTAGCTGCACTGCAAAACTCAAAATGTGCTCTGCCGTTTCTCACTTTTCCTGAAGTATGTGGTCTGGTTGGACATAACATGCAGTTCTGAAATGAGCACAATTCAAGATGTGGTACATTCTGTACAAACTTTATTTTCATAAGCATTTGTGGAAAACACAGAGGATTAAAGCATTTACATACATTTATTGGTTTTTAACAGTAATTGGAATGTACAATTCCAACATGAACAATTCAGCTTTCTCTTAGACGATGTAACTCAAGCATGCGGAAAAACATTGTTTGGTATTCAAGTATTTGGGATTCATTTTGTAGTTAATTAATGAACAACTGCAAAATCGTCCTTAACAAAATCCCAAAAACAAATAAAAGCTGCAACAGCTCTTCTTCAGGCACATCTGTGAAAAGTGAACAATCAATAATCGTCAGTTAGGGCAATGCTCCTTACTCACAATTAGGCTGATTTAGTTTTTGGTTGCCTCATTTTGTGCTGCATCAAGCTGAAAATTATAATTCATACATATTTTTGATTTAGATAACATTATCTTGAGAAAAATATACAGAAACTGGGTTTCTGTATATGACTGGGTTTGAAATGTGCAAGGCATATTTTGAATGATTTTTGGAACTTAAGCAAATGTTCTCTTTACGAATGAGTCTTATATTGTAAAGAGTTGGAATGCTCAAAGTTTCCATGTAATACTCAAACGCCCATAAATCCTTTACATTAGACACACTCAAGCTATATGCAAGGTTTAACTCTTTAGCAGGCCTAGTTTTCGGAGAGCCTCTTTTCGATCTGATCCCACTCCAGGAACCATCATCGCAGTGTAACCCACTGAGTCTACAGGGGTGTCGGATGTAGACTGAGATGTGGTGGCAGTTTTTGTTGGCTTGCCATAAAATTTGTGCTGTGGATGCTTTCCCTTGTTTTTGTAGTCGTCTTGTTTAGCGGAGTGCTCCAAACCTTCTGTCTTCAACCCACTGGATTGAGATTGAACATGTAATAATAAAACAGGCTGTTGTTCTTCCTTGGATGGCTGATGGACGCTAGCACTGTTCTTCAGAGGCCTGTTCTTGGGTTCTGTTGTCTCTTGAGAGGAACAGAACAATGCGTTTCTTGTTGGGTCTGATGGATCTCTTGCAGGTTTTTTAGAGAGAGGTTTTGCTCCATCCTTGTGCTCGTGTCCTTTCAGGAGGCCGAGCTTCTGCAAAGCTTCCAGCCTCACAACCTCAGGATTTGTTGCTTGTTTGACACTTTCTGAAAGGTCTGCTGTTAGGGATTCATTTTGAATTTTTGGATATATATTGGCAGACATTTTTTTAGGTTTTGGGGGCACAACAGGAGGTACTACCTTGGGCTTGTTCATGTCTGAGAGGGATTTATCAGGTTTTGTGACATTTCCCAATTTTGAAGCTTCCAGTGGTGGTGGACATTGTCTGTCCAAGTCTATAGTGTGATCAACTGTTGGACATAAAGGCGTCTTCTTCTGGGAGGCATTTCTCCGTAAATGAACTAGTGCATCATAAGATAGAGGTCCTCTTGTTAAAGGGCCTTCAGCTGGCTTGGCTGAGTTTCCTCTGGGTTTCATGGAAGGCGGTATCACATTAACCCCTGAAGGTACTGGGGGAGCAGTACGTTTCTCGTTGTGACTGGGAGCTGGTTTGTTGTGCTTGAATCTGAACTGAGACTTAGGAGATGCTGTTTTGTCTACAGGGGTGAGTGATTTGGTACTGGGAACAGAACACTGAGAACCACTCGCCACAACAAGAGGTGTTGGAACAAGGTAGCTCTGCATGTGTTTGGTGTCAACATTTTTCTTGATGGGTTGGTTGCTTGGTTTCTGTGAGCCTGAAATACAAACAAGTACAGGTTTTACACCCAAAATACAAACTTTCCTTTGTTAGAGGACTCAGTTAAAACCAAATCGTAATCTAACATGTTCTAAAAAATGAGCTCACTGTTGATATTGCTTTTGCCCAGAGAGTGAGAGAGGTCAGCCAGTTTGGCTGAAATGTTACCATAGGCGAGAAGTTGTTCAGGTTCATCATGTGAGAGTCCACTATCGTCTTCATTTTCCAAAGACTCAATAGTCTCCTCCAAAAACATTAAGCAGGCCTTCTCTTCTGCAGAAAGATGCTCTAGACTATCTTCACTCTGAAACACAAATGAACTCATGAAGCAAACATAATATAAACATGAATGATATGACCTAAAGATAATAAACCTCAAGTACAAAACAACAAACACTAAAAAACCCCCAAAGATATTATGTAACACTGTGGTCTTTATATTTCTAGCTGCTTTGAAAAATGAGCACAAAGATTTTTAGGTTTTGGAGGCAAAACTTACAAAGCCAGAGTTTGCGCTGACAACGCTGTCGCAGCTACCAGCACTGTCCATGCCATTCATTGTTGCTGATTCAGTGCCACCTGGCCAGGTATCGCTTTTGGGCATTTTAGTCAGTGGCACACAATGTGGTTTTCATCTGTTGAAAGAGTTTAAATCAAGAAAGTGAACAAGGCAACTACAAAATGTATTCATGCAAATAAGATTTACTGAGAGACAGCTATGTAAAATTGTTTTTAATCTGTCATTATTTGTTAAAGACATGCGATGACAGTTCTAATCATATCTAATGATATCTGTGACATTGATTTTTTTTCTTCTGTATTAGTCAACAAATTCAGACGGCACATTAAAACTGCATACTGTTTACAGCTTCCATCCTCATAAGATATAGATGTTGTGTGGAAAATAATTCAGGTTTGCTGCTGTGTGTATCTGAAATTGAACCCTATAGTGTGGTAGACGTAAAACCACTGTGGGGCTATTTATAAGATGTTACTCAAGTTCATTACTGCAGACTTCTTATTCTTGTCTTCCTCTAAGACTGACTTACCTTTCTTATCTGCTGACCTGAAAAATTGTGCAAGCATTGTGCAGTTGCACAACCGCTTCTATATAATGATTAATTAAAGATCTTTTCAAGGAAACAAAGGGAAATATGAACTCATTGTAAATGTTGGTTTGCCCTAGTTCATACATTAATACATTGATTCATCATCTGCTTTGCTCTAAAAAGAATAATAGCATAAAACAAATCAATGTCATATCCTGAAACTGTGAATAATTGACTCATAAACAGAAAGTGTTGTAAAATAAAGCAACACAGACTATAGTTAAAGGCAAAAAAGAATTAAGATATTAAAAAACTAATCACCAACAGCTTTTGCTCCCCAGTTCCATGTCTGCATTTGCATTGAACTTTTTTGGCTAAATATTTGAAATGCACGTATAACTCTAAAATCATGGGGCTCCTTTTCTCTTCAGCTAATTAATAAATGTTTTTTTCAAATGATACTGCTTTAAAAACATTATTTTGCACAGGAACAGCTATTGGTTTATGGCACACTTTTAAAATATTGACTTTATTTAGAATTTGATAGTATCAACACATATGTAGCACTGATTGAATAAAAGAAACTGACAGAAATACTTAGCCACAACTAATCTTATTGTTGTTGAAACAACAATAAGATTGAGTCATCAGTCACTCAAATAACACTGCTGTTTTACTGTATTGACTCTTGCTTTTAAAGATTGCAGAACTGTAAAAATATTAATTAATTAATAATTAATGAACTGTGACTGGTATTAAACCTGGTAGCAAATATGAAAATCATGTGAATTATTTTTTAAACAGTACGTGCAGAGCAGCAATCTTGGATTTATGCTGGACTGACTTTTAGAGTTGAAAAGCTCCCAAAGTTGGGCATAGTCTTTTATTTTAAGATTACATAAAAGTTTTAAAATGTGAAATGACGTGTCAGGGAGATCATAAAGTAAAGTGAGGCTTGTGACCGATTTTAAATTACTCTTGTAGTTGGTGTTATTATTTTATTATTGTTTGATAACGTACTTTACTTTAACTTGTAAAGGACTCCGACTCTTTATGATAATAATCATTGCCTACCTGCAAGATTAACTAAAGTAGCATCCAAAATATAATCTTGGGTTTATGCTTAAACATTACATATTGCCAGTCTGCCCACAACGTGTTTAGTCTTAGACTGTTTAAATGTGTTTCCTTTTCCAGTTTCACTGAAAGTTGTCTCTATTTTCTCTAGAGTAAATATTTTCTGCAACACTGGAGTGACTCACATGCACAGAAAATTTCCAGTCATAAAACCCCAATTTCAAAGAATACGAGGCTATCATACCTTAGTGTTTGACAGATAGCTCCTGTCCTGCCCAGAGCATGTGACTTGGATTACAGCACACATGGCACTCCTAATCTTACTTTAGTGGATCAGTTTCAGAGGAAGTGGAGGGTGGCAGTAATGGACTTCTTAGAGCTATTCCATATCCAGTTTATACATGCTATTATCTTAATCCTTTTTAGTGTAAACGGTGGGCACTAAAGACTACTGTTAAGATGTGTTAGATCTTTAGCAGAGCATTGCCATTTTAAGATAAAGATGTGCTTTAATGTTGCTGTTTCCCAGATAGTGCTGCAGATTTAGTGTAAAAGCCCCTTCAGTATGAATCTGGCAACACTCACCAACAAACCTTGGGATACATTTCAACACCTGAGGCAAGGGCAGCAGGACAGACCCACAAAAACATCGAAGGCACAAAAGCATTTGTGTTCACTGTGCAAGTTTTGGTATGTCAATCCAACTCTGTAAAACTTCCAAGGCCCTATTGCCACATAAGTAGGTACAGGGGGTTTTCTGTACTACTGCAGATATAGTTCAATGTATCATTCTTAACAATACAGAGTTGTTGATATGTTGATAAGGTTTAGTTTGACGTAACCTGCGGCAAATACCCAAAAACTCCTCACTAAATTGAATTTTTGGTAATCACATGTTTTCTAAATTATTACCATAGAGTTATGACTTTTTTTGTTTGTTTTATTCATTTGCATTGTAAAAATGTAATTCACTAAGCCTTTATCTCAACACAGATACTTTTATTACCCACAAAGCTAGGATATGGCTACCACCATAATGTTCAATGAGCCAGAAAATACAGCAATAAATTTAACTGCCTCAAGGAAGTTATGTAAGAAGTAACATCAACCGTTTTTGTTTTCCCAGAGCAGCAATAAATCTGTATCTAAGTTTTAATTAGGGCCTAAGTTCATTTTTGCACTCTTTCATAATGTGTGCTACAATATTCATTAGAACATCCACTGATCAGTACCTAAAATGTAAAACTTTGATATAGCTAAAACTTAAGTAGTGACCTGATTGTCACTTGAACTGTCAACAGAGTAAAATATTCTAAGCAGAAATCGCTTAAAGTGGTTTGAAACATTTAGTTTATTTCATGAATTTAATTCAATCTATTAATGAACTAAATTCTTTACCTACATACACGCATGTATGACAACAGTCAGCTAATACAGTGATGTTTGCCATTAAGTGGTAATGATGCCTACCTGTCTCAGTCCTCGCGCAGCCCGCAGGTGGGACAGTCATCCTCAGGCTCGCATTCAATTGTGCGCGAGGTAAGCGCGAGGATCTGAAAACACCTGCACGGACTTTGAGCTCTAAGCTCTCAGCCAATCAGATGGCTGCACTATCCTCGAGGCAGGCAAGACTGTCAAGCGTCATTTTTATAAACAATTGTCTGTTTTGTATTGTTTCAGGATCAACAGGTTCGAGTCAGGCTTTTTATAGAATGTATTTGACAATAAGCTAATTATGTTGAAGCGCTTTAAATAATGTGATTTAATGTCAGCCGCTCTTCCCTCCTATGAGTAGTTTCATCCCCCTGTCATCGGTTTGTAGAGGTACTAAAATGTTATACGACGTTCTCAAAAAGATATTTGCAAATCATTTACAAAAATCATTTGGAGTTTAAGAAAAAAAAAAAAAACTTTGTTATTGCTAATTATATGTGGGACAGAAAACGGATCAATTAGTTTGGGTTGAAAAAGTGACTGCACCTCTTGATCTTTAGTCTCTAGCAGCGGTGACTAAATAAAACCTGAATCNTAAGTGAGGGTAGCTTAAGATAATGTAGTGTAATCTCACTATGACTTAAAACAGGCAGTGCCAAACTTCTTGCTTATGCTGAGAAAATATGGGTTATGTTTTAAAAAAATGATACAGCTATCAGGGAACACAATATTAAAAGGTTTTTAAAGATTTTTTTCCTCCCAAAATAATTAAATTCAAAAATAAAAACAAAAACAACATATGTGTAGATTCATTACAGTAAGTGAAATATTCCTTATTTTTATTTCTGGTGATATGGATGACCACGCAGCTAAAGCAATTAATGATGTTTCTCCTTTGACCAACAAAAAAGTTTTAACACAGATCAATCTGTGACTCTGTTGAGTCACCCCATATATCTCTATGAGGATTCAGCCAGCCAAATTTTATGGCCAATCAAATACAATGAAGTAATGGTTATTGAAACAGGTACTGGCTGATTAAGGAGTGGCTTGATACAATAGCTGCAAGTCATGTCCTGGATACATCTGTATTATGGCTCCTAAAGAAATTGACACCAGCTGCAGTCTATGCCTTGTATATCTCCCCAAAAATCTTTATTATGCTTCACAATCTGTTCTTGACTGAGAGACACACTCCTTGTGGTAATTTGAAGAATTAACCTAACAGTCATGTTTGTGGGAGGAACCAGAGCAGAGAACACACACATGCACAGGGAGTACATGCATCCTTAATGAAGAAAGGTCCAAGACTGGGAGTTGAATCCTGGACCTTCTCACTGCTACAATGCTACCAACTGCGTCACTGTGCAGCCCTACTGCAAGACTACTGCATCCTAAACCACAACTGTGACTGTGAATTGTTTGTTTATGCAATAAAACTCAAGACAACGGTCTTGGCTATAGCTTTTATTTGCGACAACACTGGAAAAAAAAAAAAAAATCAAGTAAATCCAGTTATTCCATAGTGCTTTGTGTGCAACATTCATTGTTGTTGTTAGTCATGAAAACCTGGTAAATACAAACAAGACATTTCATTGTTTCACCTTATGCAAGCTCATTAACCCAGAATCATAGCTAAACAAACTACAAAATATAAATGATGCACAACACACATAAAAAATACAACTCTAGTTTGTGTTATATGTCATCATACCCAACTCCTTACCACCACACCAATGTTTAAAAAGTATTAAATCAATCCTTCCACAGTCAAACTTACCATTTTGGCAACAACTCAGTACCAATATTGTCATAACAAATGTGTAAAAAAAAGAAATACTGGTCGAACGCAATGTTGGGCAACAAGAGAACTGCTTGAAGAAACAAAAAATTACCTCCAAATAAACTCTCTCTGACCCGGTTATTAAATTAGTGTAATTCCATGCAAAGCAATGATGCCTGACTTAATCATAAAATGTGAGAACATGCTCCAGTTGTGCAAAATGTACAGTAGAAGAGCGGCAAACGCAAGTCAACATGCACCAAATACTAAGACCTTAAGTGTCTCATCAACACAGAAACAGGTGCGGTTTCATGTTGCATTAGAAGTTAAAGGGTTAAACCTAATGGTGAATGAAATCATAATTGAAACAACAAAAATCCCTTAAATATTAGATCAGAAAGTAAACAGTTAAGGCTAATTAGCAAAAAAGAAGAAATAATTACTGAGTAAAGCTGATCTCATACACATACCTTATAATTAGGATTTCTAGACCACACTACACCTCTCACACTGTTAAACTACACACTTTTAATACATTTGTTTTTTTTTTCTCTGTGCAGCAGTTCAAAAATACAAAAAACTTTCACAGCATGATATTTAAAACCTGTAAGCCAGAATTACAAACTCCTGTGAACCTGTTAAACCAATCAAATGAATCATGAGCTACACATTTTGTAAAATGAGTTTACAGCACCTTTGTTATTTTAAACAAAACAAGATCACTGGTCAATGGCAATCTTCACACCAATAACAAAAAGGACGTACTTGAGCTAATTTGGACACACTTTGCTATATAATATTTTCATTTAAAATGTGTTTATTAAATCTCAATGTCAACTGCTCCATAAATTCAGGCAGATGTCATAAACAGCACATTTGCAGATGTATGACTATCTTAGCAGTAAAACGCATTACTTGTGCTCAACATCTAAACATCTGAAGCTAGACAAATAATCTTACTAATTAAATTCTGACATCTGTCTGCAAACAGAAAAACAACACTATAAAACCAACATGGATAACAGTCATACTGGCTGTGCTGTGTTTAAGACAACAGTGAATCAGATCACATCTCAGTACAAATAATTCTTAGTCGTTGTCCTCAACCTTTTGCAGAGACATGTACAAAGTAAGTTTGGTCAGTCACGGTTTAAGTAGCGGCAATTTGGTGCATTTTCAACTTGAAGCATAAGCCACATTGGTTACATCAATGAGATGGGTGATCTCAGCAGACCAAAACAAATCCTAAGAATTGTTTGCATATATAACTTCACTCCACTGAAAATATCTGAAACAATCCATTACCGACCCACAAGATGGATTAGTAACAGAGTACTTCAGTAGCATTTTTGACCTTAAGAGCTTTCAGCTGTTAGAAGGTAATACTGAACCAATTCGAGGCTTAACACAGTGTCTGAGGATTCTCCAAATATGTCAAAGGATAATGTGAGGTAGAGGATAACACAAGCAGGCCAACAAACTTTGCCGGACACGAGGGCACAGGAGTTGGAGGTGGTCGTATCTGTGAAAGGGAGAGAAGATAATACAGCTTTCACACTTCACCAAAATTGGTGTGGCCTGTCTCCTTGGCATGCTCACGGGCCTCCTTTTGTCCCACCAGGCCCGTCTGGCACACCATGCAGCGCAATGCAAAGCGGTTAATGTCCGTGAACTGACGCTTGCGGCGGGCCTCGTCTGCCAGCTCAAGGGCTTGGGCCAAGATGATGTCATCAGTGGTAGAGAAGATAGTCTGAGGTGGGGTATCGGATTGGGGAACCTCTTTTTGCAGAGGGTCATAGTGGATGCCGTCGTAGATGAGCAGCACGCGTTTTTGGTATCCAGCATCCTCTCCGAATCTATCGACCCGAACTGTCTGGGTGTCCACCACACAGATCTCACACTGGTAAAACTTGGACAGGATGGACACCTCAATGGCTCCCCCCCAGGTGTCGTCACGTTTTATCCAGGCGCAGTACTCCTCGTTGGTTTTTCCCAGGACTGCCTCACAGTAAGCTGTAGGGTCACTTGACACTATCTGAGCTATAAGGCTGCGCATTTCGGGGGCACAAGCCGGGTCATACACACCTCCTTCGACTACATAATTCACGCTAGTAAAGAGGCAGGAGTTGTCTGCTGGGACGACTCGACGTGCCAGCACAGGAGAGAGTTCCAAGTGGGGCGCTTTCACTATGGGATGATCCTGAGATTTTGACTTGTTCTTCTCCTCCTCAACAATGAGTGTGTCTCCTGTATACAATGATATAATAACCCAACACTTAATTTTTTTTTTTACCAAACTGATTGAGAAGGAATAAAGAAAGATTATATTGAATAAAGGTATCCAACATTAGCTCATAATAAAATAATATTGCTATTCTATTCTATCCAGTCCTAAAAATTAAAATCTCACATTTTTTCATTCAAGATTCTACTTCTGATTTTAACAGATGTTTTTCTCGCTTTCTTTTCTAAAAAATAAAAAATAAAAAATTACAAATCTCAGAGAATATTTTCAAAAAGCGGCTTGTATTTTAATTGTCCCTTTTCTGAGTAGGAGTTTTTAATTACCAAAGCATAATCATAACATTAGCAGAATAAAGATGCAATTTTACCATAAGACATCTTTCTTAAAATTACGAGAAAAAGTCGTTTTAGAGAGAAAAAAAAACTCCGATAGAGTTATCAGCATGATCAGCTCAGTTCATGTAGACCTTTCTTCTATTTCTAGAAGTAGATCTAGAAAGTATTTTTGTAGGAAGTAATTAAGTATTCTTTATTTAAATTTTTTGTTATTTTACATGTTGGTGTTCTCAAAAAATTTGTACTTAGTTCTTATAATATTATTACTTAATTCTGTTAATATTATGACTTTATTCTCATACTACTACAACTATATTTTGGTCGTAGTATTACTTTATTCTCATAATTAACAGAAGGAGAAGCTGTAAAACACGCTTGTCAAACTAATTCTATCTAATACGTTTAGAGTATAAAACACACACTTTCATACTTTGTGGATTATTACAGGAGTACATTTAAACATTGAAACTCCGATAAGTTAGTTTTGGAGCAAATATAGATGTTATTACATTGTTGCAGATTTCTGACTGTTAAAAATTCTCTTCTTTGAATCAGTGTTAGTATTTTATTAGCCTTAAATACTTGATTTAGTGAGTCATCTGTATATTTTCCCTGCGTGAAACATACCTGATTTGATGGGATAATCTTTTAAATGGGCATCTAAATTTCGGAGATCAAGGCTGGATGGCGGGTAGCCAACCATTATTTTCTGCACATCGCATGGGATCCCTGTTAACTCCTCCACTTTGCTCTTCAGCTCCTGGACGCAGGACTGGTGAGTCAAACCTTGCATTATGTGGCTCCCGTTTTTGGTCTTACAGCGAAGCCGCAACATCTTGCCTGCAAAAAGTAAGAAATGTCGAATCTTTGTGTTAAATATGTCTCAAAACCTATGGACATACTGATCCACATCCACAAATAAGAAAAAAAGCATGAATTTAATTAATTTTACAATTAAACTGAATCTCCACACGACTAGTGTGATCAACATATTACAGTTGTCTTTGAGAGAGTTTTTATATTTATTCAGGTTCAGCATCTAATCTGGTGGATTTGTTGGGGTTTTTTTTATCTGTAAGGTTTTTTCTACTTCTCCTGTCTTTATTATTGCATAATACTGAAACAGTATGAGATAGATCATTCATTTTAACCCAAAATAAAATGCTTGTAAAAAGAAATACAGCTTTCTTGACATGTAACACAGTTAACATTTTTTATTTCTGAGTTTATTATTAACATTTAGGACACTCAAGGCAAAGGATGTCCCTCCCTTCCAGTGAAGTCATGCTGACTGTGTTGAACTATGTCTATTTTATGATCATTAACAGGGATTTATTGGACTTAACTGATGGAAGAAATTCTGAGCCTGTATTCCCTGAATTACCTCCAATAGATCCTGTTATGATTCAGTCATGATCTAACGTGTACTCCAGCAGGAAGCCATCACAACCGTGGCACGGCTAACCCACTGTGACCCATGATTTAACTTTTTAAACAAAGCAGCACAGGTCAAGAATGACAACAGAACTGCTGACCAGTAGGAGAGTAAACACGCGACTGCTCCACTGCTTTGTTTTGGCTTCTTTGTTCCAGTTAACGACTTCATTCATTATCACGGTCCTACATACAGTAGGCTAATCTAATAATTCAGCACCAAGCTGCCAAATTTAGATTTTTATACTATACACTTGTAAAATACAGATTTTAACGACAATGTGTTAGAACAGTTTGAGGAGATAAATGAAAGAAACATCCGTCTGAGAGATGTTTACGCTAGCTAACCATGACGTTAATTGTGTTGCTAACATTAGCAGGCTAAGTTAGCCGTCAACCTATCCGTGCTCACAAAACAGTTCGAGTCTAAGCTGATTAATATACCAATCATTTGGCAACTCTGAAATGTTACACGATACGTTAAACTTTCAGAAACAGCAAAGTCTGTTGCTGTTTTCTTACCTGACGTTGACTTCTACCCTGCTTGCCTTAAACAAAACACGTAAAGCGAAAGGAAGTGACGTCAGTTGAGTTCTAAGTGAAAACGATTAAACCCGTACTTTTCTTTATTGTTCACACCTGTACAGTTTTTGCTTTTTATTTTTGGGTGTTATTGCTTTCAAAGTTTGTATTCATGTTTATGCGCTATATTGTTTAAAGGTTAGTAGTCTTGTCTACGGGAACTTCAAAATTTGTAGTAAAAGAAAAACAATTCTCAAAATTAAGTAATTTTGACATTACATGTCCTGGTTCTTAAAACAGGACATGTTTAGTCTAATTTCAT
>NW_015114733.1:109451-110006 GCF_001443285.1 Poecilia latipinna | reverse complement strand
GAAAACATTAGGAAATGGCTGGATGTTTTTTTTTAAGTGCTTGTGCTGATTTTAGAAGCAGTAGAAACTCAAAGGAAAGTATAAAGATGTGCAAAATGTGCATTTAGCCATAATAAGTCTCCTTTAACATCATTTTTATGCATTTAAAACATTTCTAAATCAAATCAATGGAGTTTTACAGCTAACTCCATTGATAAGGGTAGTAATCTATCGCATTCATTAAAGAAGCGTATTACTCACATTATCCACAGAGCGCAGAGGATCTTGGCAGCAGATGACTTTAATACATTTAGATGTGCAACGCCTCCTGCAAGAAAAGACAACTGAATGATGGAAGAGTGATCAGTAACGACGAATGAAACTTATCCATACCTGTAGATGTAAGGCACCACAACAGATAACAACACAATGACAGCCAGTAGTAGAGCCGCCACCAGGAGAGCTGGAAAATGAAGGAGGACAGGAAGTTAGCGGGCTGGGATTGTGGATTTATCTCTTGTTACGTGGCGTGTTGGACGGGTCAGGAACTTTTCTGAACATCTGCCTCAGACCGAG
>NW_015114733.1:80723-104576 GCF_001443285.1 Poecilia latipinna | reverse complement strand
TAAATCCCCTTAAAGCGTTTTCCTTTATTTGCTGCCCTTCTAATTAAACTCAATTTAAACTCCACATTCACAGACGAACCGACAGATTCAGAGGGAAAGTCGAGCAAAATCAGAGCCGATCCTGGTGAAAAACATGGAGTCTGACTTTGGTCTGTGGCTCCCAGAGTTTGGTAGAAACTATATTTACATTTACTGGAGCTACATTTCTAAAACTATATAACTTTAGGAGTATTTTTACTATGCTGTACTTTTTACTTGAGTAATTTTATTATGAAGTATTTCTACTCGAGTAAAATTTCTGGATTTTCTCCCCACTGAATGGAAAACAAACACGTTTTAACCAAAGACACAGACACACACCTGCAGTTTCTGTTAAAAGTTTAATCAGTTTTTTATTGAAAGAAACTGATTTGGAAAAATGATTTTGCCTGATTTGGTTATTTTTTGTTACTTTATGAATTATCATCATTTTCATCCTTAAAATACAAAGATTTTTAATTAACTTCATATTTTGTTCCATCTGGTAATGTAATTTTAGATATTAAATGATTGATAATTTGATTAGTTACACTGCAAAAATACAAAATCCTGGTGTAGTGTCTAGCGTAAATATCTTCGTTAACTTGAGTAAGTCAAAATTAACTTAAAAGTAACTTCAGCGAGATATATGAGCTTATTCTTAGTAAATAAATTCTTAATTCTGATGAAAAAGTTCTAGTTTTATTGGCAGATTATTTTACTAATGAAAAAAATGTTTTCTTATAAGTGAAATAATCAGCCAACTAGAACTGGGTTGCTAGGCGACGGGCTGAGCTTGGCTGGCGTTGCTAGGTAACGACTGTGAAATAAGTGACATAATCTGCCAGTAGAATTTTTGTAACAAAATTAAGGCGTTATTAACTTAAAACAAGCTCATATAGCTCGCTGAAAAGTTACTTTATGTTCGTTAAATCTTATTTCAAGTGTACTAAGATATTTGCACAAAAACTAGACCAAATTTACTTGGTAGGATTTTGTGTTTTTGCAGTGTACTCAGTACTTGAGTAAACTTTTTATCAAATACTTTTTCACTCTTACTCGAGTATAATTTTTGGTTTGTCTGGTTGCGTAAAAGCAAATATTTCTAACAAATATGAAACAACAAGCGGTGGGTTTTCCTAACAGGGCCGCCTAGTTTCCAGCTGCTGAACAGAACATTACGGAGGCTGATCCGGTCCGGAGGGGCGGTCGGAGTAATCACCGGTCTGCAGAGCTAATGGAAGCTCACCGCGCTGTGGAAGGCGCAGTCACACTGACCGGCGCAGATAATGGCCACTTGGCCTTAAAAGTCTGATCTGAGCATAATCTGCAGTGTTGTTAAGTAGAGTGTGCATTATGCAGAGAGGCGCTTTCAGAATCCCATTACGCCTCTAATCCCTCCACGCCGCCTAATGCACCGCGCCGCCGCCGCGTCACAACCAGCACCACACATTTTATCTGTTTTCAGGACGGCCGCTCCGCTCTGATCGATGAACAGACAGGAGCGCTTCTGATCTACGGAAGAACTTTAGGGCCACAAAAAAGAAAAAAAAAGAATTCTGATTTTCTTTTTCTTTTTTTTTTTTTTTTTTACAAAATTCCGACTTTTTTCTCAAAATGTCGACTTTTCTGGAGAATTTTTACTATTTCAACACAATTTTGATGTTTTTCTCAAAATTTAAACTTTAATGTCAGAATTTTGGCTTTTTTCTCTGTGTATTTTTTTCTCAAAATTTTGGCTTTTTTTTCCTCAGAGATTTATGTTTCTTTTTCAGAAAAAAAGTCAGAAGTCTGCCCTTATTCTGAGATTTAAGACTTCAGTTTCACAGTCATTACTTTTTTTTAATTCTGACATTTTTTTACCTTAATCTCAGGATTTTAAATTTTTTCATAGAATTCTAATTATGTGTCAATCTATGTTTAAATCCAAATAAAGAGCTTAGGTGTATGTCAGTTATGTAGTTAGCATAGCATTACCTCCCTAAATTAATGGTCAGAGTCATTTTTTCCCAAAACTGACAAGAAAAAACTGGCAAGAAAAAAAGAAAGAAATTGCTTTAGGACGGTGACGGTAATTTGCTTGTTGTTGGAATTGTTAATCTGCACTTTATCTACACTGAAAAAGTGTTGCAAAGAGTTTTAAGGCTAGATTTTCCTGATGGTACATAAACAATTTCAACAAAACAGTATTTATTTCCAGTGGCCCTAATGTTCTTCCATACTGCTCAGTTCCGACTCAGGTAAGTAACCGTTGGGCTCCGTGAGGCCCAAATGTCGGTTCTCATTAGTGTGTTATACTTACGCAGGTAAACATTGTTTGGACTCTTATCCACTGAGACGCTGCAGATTGGGTCGGCGGAGGCCGCAGGCGTCTGCATCCAAACGGAGTAATGGCCTCCTTCCTTATACGTTCGACTCCATCTGCAGCCACAACACAGACAGACAAATTTCCCTGAAAAGCTTTTATCTGATGCCGTTTTTCTGTAAAAGCCGCCTGCTGTTTTTCTCATCAAAACAGTGCAAAGAAAAAAAAATGTGTTAATGGATTCAGATTCACCTGTGAAGCTCAGGAGCTCCACCTGGTGGCAGAACAATGAAAAACACCAATTCCAGATTCTTCAAAAATGTTACAAACTTCAGTTTATATTGGTAAAACCACATCATGATCATTTTTAATTAAAAGATTCATCTAACAAATGGATAAAGTCAGGCATGAAATAAAATATTTCAGTCAAAAACTCACATTTACTGCTTATTATTCAAACTAATATTTTAAAATAAAAAAGTGACAGTTTAATCTGTGTATTAATTTGATTTGAATGCACAGGAACAAGGCATGTTTTATAGTTCATTCACTCTCCAGGATACTCAGCAAATGTATGTAAACTTTTGAACTGAAGGCAAGTTACGAAAAAACCTAAATAGAAATCATTTTGGTAATTCTAACTAAACTAAAACAATAAAAGTTTGGTTTGATTTAACTTCAGACAGACAGTGTGAAAAAACTTTATGTGTCTTTTTATTCTTATTTGTTATTTTTTTTATAAAAAAAAAACAACAACACAACATTGAAGATCAAAAAAGTATTTATAAAAATATCCTGGAGAAGTTGACTGCAGCTCAACATCGTTTTAGATCAATATGTCTTTAAATAACTGCATAACTTCCCTAAAATGTAAAAATATTCCAATGTTTTAGTATTTGTCACCTGATTAAATGTAAAAAAAGCTAAAACTTTAGCAGCGCAGCATAAATCTCCTGATTGTCTCCAGTTTCAGGAACAGAAACATGGATTACATGTTGCTATTGATCCGGAGCTGCGATGACAGACCGGCTGTCACTCTGACGGGTTTTTCTCTCACCGGGGGAAAGCAAATCAATCGTCTGGGTAGAGACCTCAGCATTGATCACAGAAGAACAAAGACCAGAAAAATAAAGGCGATTATGGGAGTAAATCCATCCCCAAAAGCACGGCTGAGTTTATAAAGATGGAAAATGTCTCTGTTCTTCGGTTGCTTTCAGGTTTTAATGAACCATTTTCATCAATATTAGCATGTCGGCTCTTATTAACCCCCGAAAGCTTCCTGATCAATAACCTCAGAGATTTCAGAGACGACGTCACTCAGCTCCCAAAAGCAGGTCACGGTTTCTCAAACAGGCCAGTAAATAATCCCGCAGGATGCTGATGCCACCATTTGTAAGCTAGCAGCAGAAATGGTGAGTGTTAGCGAAGCTAGCAGCTGGTTTTCACCTGCAGAGCGCTGAGTTCCTGGTCTGCGGCTCAACCTGCAGCGTCAGGGCGAATTTAGTGCTGATTACTGCAGACGCATTGTTGTTGTTGGGCTTCACGGTGACCAGCTGCTGCTTCAAACACTGCAACATTAAAAACAGGCAAAAATGTTAATTTAAACAACTAAATACGTCTCCACATTACACAAAGTTAAATGTGACGCATAATTACAGAAAATATGAACAAAAAGAAAATAAATTACACATAATTTGGGATTAAAACAGAAATAATTTGGGTTATTTACCTTATCATAAGAGAAAAAGATATCTTATTTTCACAGCTTCAAACTAAATATTTAGTTAGCTAAACAGAATATTTAGTTTGAAGTTAAATATTTAGCTTGCCAACTAAGATTTTAGATTGCAAATTAAATATTTAGTTTAGTTAGCTTGCTTGCTAAATATTTAATTAAAAACTAGCTTATTTAGCTGGCTTTTGTCAACTAGAATATCAGCTAAATATTTAGTTTGAAGCAAAATAATAAAATTGTAAACTAAATATTTAGCTTATTTAGTTTACCAACTAAATATTTAGTTATCAAGTCAAGTTCTTACCTTAATAACCAAATAAAATGCTAAATATAGCCTTAGCCTGACACGATTAGATTTAGATTATAAACAAAAACATTTTTTTGAATTAAAGATAGTAAACTAAATATTTAGTTATGTTAGCTCGTTAATTTGATATTCAATTCATAAGCTAAATGTCAAGCTTAGTTAGCAGGCTAACTAAATATTTAGTTTGTAAACCAAATATTTAGCTTACTCGTCATTTTTTGTGAGCGAGATTTAGCATCAACGTAAAGATTTAGTTTGTAGCCAACTTTTTAGTTTGTTATGAAGTAATTTTCCGTTACCTTGTAGCAGTAATCTGAGGTGTAGAAAACACGGACCGGTTCTGTTAGCTTGTTGTGAAACGTGAGCAGAGCCTGGTCCATTTTCAGAGGAAGTCCTGCAGAGATTCGATCCTGATTTATAGACTCCATATGGATCGATGATCCATATGAATCCATATCGTTTTTATGATCCATAAAAACGATATGGATCCACAAAGGCGTTTCACATCACAACACGTTTCAGACGAACAACTGGAGGAAAACAGAAAATATGCGACATAAATCAGACTGAGCCAAACGTCACTCATCGTCCTCTGGAAATACAGAATAAAACTCCTCATTTTTGATAATTCCTCCTCTGCTGCAGGTAACCAGGGGTAAAAATAACAGGGCTGCAAAGCGCAGCCTGCTGGAATGCATGTCGCTTCTTGGAAACTATCTGTCCTTCTGCTCATCTTTACAGCTCTCCCACCTGCGTAAAACCCGGTCAAAGGTCAAAAAGGTGTTTTCTTTTCTGCTTGGAGTCATATATCCGGCTAATGTATCGTTATAAATTACGAAATGGACGGATGATAGAAACTCTAAAGTTTATTATGGTTTTAGAGGCGTTTATATGCATTTCTTAACCCAGAGGTTCCCATATTTTTCCACGCCATGACCACCAAATAGCATTAGCTTCGGGTCGGGACCCTCTTTGAAAACCCGCAGATAATGCTACAAAATACCCAACGAAACATCAATTTTTAGAATATTTTTCTTACTTTTATTTATTATTCAATGTCCCCCGCAGGCGGGCAGCTGGACGGTTCCTTGGGTCTTTTTCTTGTCGGTAAACTTGTGTCCATTTCGCACTTGCTTGCTATGCTAACTATGCTAGCAGTCCAGTCATAAAGATGAGTGTGGTAAATAACTTTTCAATAAATTATTTTAACTTAATAATGACTGTACACTAGAATAATTTTATGATAAAAATATATATAGTTAAAACTGTATTATTACAAATTGTATTAGTATTTTTATTTTTGTCATTTTTTCCCTCTTGTTTCCACCTTCCCTCTAGCGCCCTCTGGCGGCAGCCGTTTTAGAAAACATTGTCTGAACTCCGTCGTCTCCAGTTTTTGACCCAATCTCCTGAAATGCAGCCAACTGGTAAATGCTGATCCCAGTAACGTCTTCATTTCATTAACCAGTTCATTTCCTCCAGCTCTCCCAGTGACAGATGTGTTCACTGGGGCAAATCCCACTGGAGGAACCTGTTAACCTTTGGCCTTTGGAATGACCTTTCAGATCTGCTGATCTGCTCTCGGTTTCTGCATTCTTTAGTTTTTACATCTGTAGGTTTTTAGACTCAAATTTAATACATTATTCAAACCTAATGCTACCTTACAACTCAGTGTGATGGTTAATTCAAAATGTGACATTTTAATGTGAAAAATTAATGTTAGCGTAACAGAGTTACAAATGTGCTTTTTAAAAAAAATATTTCTAAATCATTTCATATTGAGAATTTGTGAATTTTATCTTATTCAGTTATTTTTATTTGCTGTTTTTGCCTGCGCGGATCGCCTTTCTGCTCGCTGCCTCGTTTGTGTCTCCTGGGCTTCCGTAGCTCGGTCCAGCCCTCACCGCTTCCCCCTTTTCCCTCAGCGGTGTTCCGCGCTGCTGTGGGTAAGTCCGAGGAAAGTTCGCTGCTGCGATATGCGTTTGTTTTCTGTACGGATGTTGTTGTTTATGTTGAAGTTTTACCATATGATGTTTATTGTTTGTTAGTGTGTTATTTTGCAGTTATAACCATCATTGTGGGTTTTTGAAACCAGTTTTATTATAATTTTCTTTTTTTATTTTGGCGCGAACAACCGGTGCTAATCCAGCACAGTTCGGTTGAGCATTGTTTTTATTCTCACATGTAGGCTGGAGCAGGGAGAGAGAGTTGAAGAGGATGTTGGTTTGTTTTTACTCTTCTCCCCCTGGTGTGTGTTTGTATTTTAAGTTGCACTTTTTATCTCTGTTTATTTAACGCTGTCCCACTATTGTGTTGCTGTGGCCTCCAGGTGGCGTTTTAGTCCTCTTGTTTTTAGTTTATGCTTTTTGTGAGGAGATTTCTTTTTTGTTGTTGACTTTTGTTGAATCTGAGAAAAAAAAATGTTAGTAGTCAGCGTTGTTCTGCGCTGCTGAGGTTGATTTGTTTTTACTCTTCTCAGAATAAAAGTTTTTATTGAAACCTGGTCGAATGACTTCTGGAGACTCATTGATACCACCCATTACATTTGATTTATTTCATTTACTGAAAATAGGGAATTTTATTCCTCAGAATACTGAATAGAAAGTCCATCTTTCCTGCTGCATTTTATTTTTTCCAAACTTACCCACACTGTCATAGTTTTCAATTATATTTAGTCCACAGAGTAACTTTTAGTGTTTCTACAGAGGGCCAAAAGTGCCACAACATAATAAACAAATGTTAAAACTTTATTTATATATAATGTATATTTATTTACTTAATGTACACATATATTTATTTAATTTACCTTTGGGATTTATAACATATTTTTGAATTTGAATAACTGGATAAAAATGGTGGTATATTCATATGAGCACTTTCTAATTAATTTACTAATTTTAAACAATATTTAACACTCGGTCAACTAAATCATCACATTTAATTACTAAATAAATATAATAATGAATAAATTAATATATTAAATAAAAACATTTACAAATTTCTGGCACTAAAGTTGCCAGAAATTTGATTTATACATCTAATTAAATATGGATAGTTAAAATAATCTAAATTCCTCATATGTTAATGGCAGATATGGGTATTCTGTCTCTGTCCGTTATTAAACATGGTCTAACATCTGATTGGTTGACCTGTAGAATTTGGTCCAATTCAGACCAATCATCTTGACAAGAGATGGTTTAGCCCCGCCCACTTTTACACCAATGGTTACAGATGAAGTTACGTTCTGTTGGGTCTAGAAAAAACATTGTAAATGACAAAAATCAATACTTTTATTGACATTTAATTTTTTTTCTCCTTTGTTCAACTAAATATGTATTTATTTTCTGTTTTAGTAGCTTTTTATGCACTATTTGGAGCTGATTTGTGTGTGATTTCCCTGCATTTTATTGAACATTAACCTTAGCTTCACTGTTTGTACAGAATATTGATTATTTTTAGTGAGTCCAGGAAGCAGAGTGTCATCACAGAGCAAACAGCAGCTGGCCCCACGCATGCCTGGTGCAGCAGACGCGTGTTTATGATTAAACCTGCGGCTGGACTCGCCTCTGTCTGGGATGATTTCTGCTCAGGCTTCAGCAGAGACGGCCTCTCAGGACCCCCAGCTGTCTGTTCAGATGGATTAGGTCCAGCTGCAGTCAGCGGCTCCCGCAGCAGAGCTTCCTCTCTTCCAGCATGGTGAGTACGGCAACCTGTTGCTTCACCTCCGACGTTTTTACACCACAACGAACAGGAATGTGCGGGATTTATGCAGAAATGCGCAGGTTTATCCCGACTGTCCGCTGAGTTTGCGTGTTGGAGCCAGAGGGGATTTGTTTGTGAGCTGATGATGTTACTGATTGAGCAGATTACATTGTTGCTATGATACCTGATGATGTCACAGCGCAGATCCAAAGAAACATCTGCTTGGTTCAAACAGCTGACTAAAATCATGTGACTTTGAATAAATAGCTAAAAACTAAAATAGAAATGACCAAATGTATGCAGACAATCCCCTCAACCAACAGAAAACACATTTAAATAATCAGATTTTTTTTTTAAAGCAGGAATGCGGCGGCTTATCGTTTCCAGATGGACGCGTTTTCAGCCAATCAGTGTTTGTGTTTGAGAAGCTGCCCCTCTCCCCACCCGCAGCGGCGAGTAAAAGCCTCTGCAGGCAGAGACAGAGGGGCAAGAGGAGCATATTTATAACAAAAAAATCAAAAAATCAAGGAAAATTCACAGTAAAATAAGGAAACTTTCTGAGCTCCAAACGTCAAAAACTATCTAGAAAAAAAACGATAAATTTGAGATTAATTTTAAACATTTTCTACAAAAAATGGAAATTTCCAGAGTTGGAAAAGTGAAATATTTTCAGTTTCTGAAACCCAGAAAATTTCTACTAAAAAAACAAGAAAATCAGAGTTTCAATAATTGAAAATTTGCTAGAAAAAATCTGAAATTTTTAGATTAATCTGAGAAATTTTCTAAAACAAACTTGGAAATTTGAATTTTAAAAATCAAATTTTCTAAAAATAAAAGACAAAGTAAGTTTCTGACTTTGAAAAGCTAAAAATTTGCTGGGGAAAAAAAAATAATTTTGAGATTAGTCTCAAAATTTCTGCATGGACATTTGAGTGTCAAAACATTTCTAGAAGAAACAAGAAAATATCTGAGCTCCAAAAGAAAATAATATTGACTAGAAATAAAAATTCCAGAAAATTTTTGATTTCTGAGTTTGAAAATTCAAAAATTTGCAAGGAAGAAAAAGTTTCAAAAGTCGAAAATTTTCAAAATTTGAAATGCAGAAAATTTCAAGGAAATATCTGAGCTCTCTCATGTTCCTGCCATGCTGCAGGCCGGTAAGATCCAGACTCTGAGCGAAGAGGAGCGCGCTCACCTGCTGCCGCTGCTGCGAAACGCCCAGTGGGTGGAGACGGTCGGCCGCGACGCCATCTACAAAGAATTCATTTTCAAAGACTTCAATCAGGTTTGTTCATCAAAGCCGCTTATGAACGCCGTCTGAACATGACTGCGTGACGCTTCCGCTCCGCCTGCAGGCTTTCGGGTTCATGTCCAGAGTGGCCTTACAAGCGGAGAAGATGGACCATCATCCCGAGTGGTTCAACGTTTACAACAAGGTACCAAACATCAGCTGAGGTTACATGTTGGTAGATATGTGCAAAAATTAATTAAATAACATTTTACTAATGTTTTAATAATATTGGACGTGTTAAAACCTCACATCCAACATTTAGGTACAAAAAAATAAAATTTATAGGAGGATCTCAATCATATGGAAGGCCATTGCTGCCACTCTGATGAAAAACAAAATCCAACTTGTTTCTTAATTATGACTAAGCGATGATGTAAATATGAGATTATCCCATAATTACATGCTTATCAGTTTAAATTACTGGTTCAACTTGATCACTTAAATTAGATTTGTCAGTAGCTGCGTTTCCAAAAATATGCACAAAATGTTGCTAATGTTATTTGTAATTTTGTAATTGCATTGCTTCCATTAAATAAGAATTAATAAATTTGTTCACGTGATAAGTCATAAAAAAACATGTGGCACCATCATCCTCCAACTACTTCCTGTCATCTTCTTTGTTGTTTCTGCCAGTAGTAAGATCCGGTTGTTTATCATGTGACTCGTGATGTGAAAAAAGTGTTTCCATTGCAGTTTTCTGAAATAAAACAATTTCCATACTAAAACAACCCACCTAATTAACTGTCTCCATTGACCATAATTGTACAAATTGGAATTACAAAAATAAAATTGCTTGATAAACCGATGCCAAAAAAAATCATTTTTGATAAAGTTATTGCCCTGCTGTGAAGTGCCAACATTTATTTTGCAAAACTGCAAACATTTTACACATCACAAGAGTCGCATGATCAACAACAGGATGTTACTACTGGCAGAAACGACAAAGACGACAAAGAGGACTTGGTAGGAGGAGGATGGCGTAGCGGGTTTTTTAATGACTTATTGCGTGAACAAACTAATTCAGTAATTGTGTTTATTTAATAGAAACACTCCAATTGCAAAATTGTGTTTTTTGACATTAGCAAAATAGCGGTAAAGGTTTGCAACACATTTATAATGGAAAAACAGTGACTCTAGTGCAAAGAGTGAGTTTCTTTTAAATGGTTATGTTTCCATTAAGCAAATGTATGTTTGTATTTCCAATTTGTGTATTTACATGGTCTTTAGAAACTGAGCTAGCATTGAGTGTGGCGGTTCTTTTTTATCCCTGCAGGTCCAGATTACACTCAGCACCCACGACTGCGGCGGATTGTCTCAGCGCGACATCACTTTGGCCACCTTCATCGACCAGGCCTCCCTGATGTGATGCTGCTTTAACTGAGAAACATCGATCGGATTTCAAACGCAGAAAGCAGATTACTCCCAGTTCTCTGTGAAAAAGAAAAATATGTAGCCGATTGAAACTGAGAAAACAGAATCAGGTTTACGTTACGTTAGAATTTGACTAATTCCAGCAGTCGTGATCCATTCCAGTCAGTGTCGCAGAAAAAACAGTGATTTGTTGTGCCTGTTTTTTGTATTACGGTACTAAAATGTTAGCTTGCATTTGTGACCTGATGAGGCTAAATAATGACCAAGACGCCATTTTATCAGGGTGATTTATGTATCTTATAAGGTAGAAAAGTTCTGACTCAATCTCGTTGAGAGTTCAAGAGAGAAAGGGGAAAAAAACAACCTTATTTCAGTTTTTGGGCTTTAAAATAAAGAAAAACAAAAAACATTTGGCCGAAGAAGTATTGGTACATTTTCTCCTGTGGAAAATGATGCAAAGAAAATGGATAATACAAGGAAAATAGATATAAAAAGAATATTACTGTAACTTTTTGTCATTTTGCCCATCATCCATGACAGACACAAAGGGCTAGCTAGCTAGCAAGGCTATATTAGCAGCTAGTTAGCACTAGCTTCAACCCAAGAAAATGGACAGAAGAAAACTAAGACAAAAGAAAACTACAAGCAAGACTAAAATTAACTTTTATAAAAATATGATTTTTACATATTAAAATTGTCACCATGTTGTGACAGTTTGTTACAAAATTTAAGATTTATGATAAACGTATTAAAAGACAACATACATTATTTTAATGAGCCAAAGACAGGGAGGCCAAAACGAGCTAAATTTAACTACTAGGCCACAAAGTTGATTAAATTAAAACTGCAAGATATAGTTTGATTTTTTTTTTATTGTTTTACCTGCTCAAAAATAAACATTTTTAGTAAATCTATATCTTTAAATATCAAAACCAAAAATGGCTTCAGACTGTTGACTTATTAAAAGAAAAACAGACATTTTCCCAAATATTTGACATGTTGTTAAGGGCCAGACAAAATCATTTGAAGGGCCACAAATGGCCCCCCGCCCACACTTTGGCCCCAAATCTTTATACTAGTGTGTCCTTATTCGAGTTATTTTAACATTTTATTTGAACTACTTGTAAACCCATACTACTAAATACAATCATTTAATGAGAATAAAGGGCAGACTGTTTATTTTCTGTGGAAAAAAGGCATTAGAGTAAAAGTTACAGCAAAAAGTCTTTATGGAAAGACTCGTTCAGAGTCGTTTGTTAGTCTTTATGTTGTTCACTGAGCCTCTGGCTGGACTCAGTTTATAGGTTTAACAGGCAGATGTGATGTAAATGTTACTGGACTGAACGATGATTCAACACATCAGGCACTGAATAAAACATGGAGGAAAAAAACAACAAAACCAAGTACATTCATGTGTAATTGAGTAAAAACGCTGAAAACAAAAAAAAGGCTTGAATGTTGATTAGAAAGTGGTTAAAAGTTTTTATGACGGCGCATTACGGCCACTGTAGAAAGAAAGGAGACAAAGGAGCAAATTTCTGCCATAAAACTTTTAAAAAAAAAATTTGATTAAATTTCAAATTTTCCAGAAAAAAAAATAGAAATTTATGAGGTCCAAAATTTATAAAAAATAAAATCTCAGAATTGTTTTTAGAAAGATAAAAAATTATTTAAATTGGGACATTTTAAATTTTTGAAACTCAAATTAAAAAAAGTGGAGAATTAACAAAATTCAGAAAGTTTTCAAGTTTTTCCTAGAAAATCACTGAGATTAATTTCATTATCTTTTTTCCTAGCAAATTTTCCACTTTTGAAACTCAGAAATTTCCATTTTTCCTAGAAAATTTCTGTGAATAAGCTCAAACTTTGTTAGTTTTTTTACTAATTTTTCTCTCGTTGATGGTCCTAATACGCCGCCGTATATTTTAAATCATTATTATTATGTGGCTGATTTAAACACCAACAGAGGAGATTCTCCCTTTTTCGCACCACTTCGCACAAGAAAAACGTATATTGCACAAAACTACTTTAACCGCATCAGGACAACACACGAGTCAGAGACAAAGTGATTTACAGTTTGCTTCGTTAACCTTTAAGGAACTGTCTACATTTCCGGAAACGTCCTCCCAACCGCCTGGTCTGCGGGTCTGAAACCGTGTCAACATGGCGGCCTGATAAACTCCCAGTGTTGTGTGGAAATCTGTCAGCCTGCTGGATGAGGCGAGTACAAACTGAGGTAGATTCAATTAGGACACAAATTAGCACAAGACTAAACACAGAGTAGAAACCACTGAGAAGGAAACAGACCAAGAGTTGAAACTTCAGTCTGTTAGGAAGAAACCTGAAATCTGATTGAATCTGGATATTAATGCCCCTCGTCTCCTTTACGGCCAAGCATCAAAACTCTGGGAACAAATGAACTCCTCATGCAGGCAGAGCCAACAGTCAGACCGAGGTTTTCAGAGACCTGCAGCACAACGCCGTGTTACGGCCGTCACAGGAAAAATAAAGGAGTAAATTCCCACCAAAAATCTCCAAAACTTTCAGATCAATATCAGAAATTTTCTAGAAAATACACGGAAATTTCTGGTATTGAAAAGTCAAATATTTGTTAGATAAAAACCCAAATTTCGAGATTAACATAAGAAATTTTCCAGCAAAAACAAATTTCTAGGTTTCAAAAGTTAATTTTTTTTTGACTATTATACATTTTCTAAGTTTCAAGAATTGGGATTTTTCAACTTTTGGACAATTTTGAATTTGAAAAATTTAAAATTTGCACACGCAAAAAAAAAATTTAGACTAATTGCTGAAATGTTCTGGAAAAATAACCCTGAAATTTGTCAGTTTCAAAGATCGAAAATATAAAATTTTTGAAACAGAAATTTCCAAGCGTTTTCAGGGAAAAAAAGAGATTAATCTAAAAGTTTTTGAGTCGTTTGTAGCATATTTTAGTCTTTTCAAAAGTTTTTTTCTTGACAATTTCTGAGATAAATCTAAAAATTGGAACAATTTCTATCAAATACTCAAGTTTTGAAACATAAATGTTCTTATTTTTTCTACAAAATATTTCTGATTAGTCTCAAAATTAATCCGAATATTTGCTAGCTTTTTCTTGCAAATTTTTGACTTTTGAAAATGTTCTACTCTTCAAAAGTGAAAAAATTTTAATTTTTGAAACTCGGAAATTTGAGAGTTTTCTAACAAATTTTTCACTTTTAGTCACTTTTAAATGTTCAAATTTTTTTCTAGGAAATTTCTTAGTTTTTTGGTGGATTTGAAAGGCCGCCGGACTGCAGAGCTCTTTGCACCGACAAGACCAAATGAAATACATGCTGCATGTTGAGGCAGAAATATTGCTGCAGTTCTAACGTTTTCACGCTAGAGGGCAGCACAGCAGCTCTAACAGTGGTTTGAAGTGTTGCTGAAAGAAGCCGAAATGTTCAGACAAAAATAAAAACAATGAAAACAGAAGAAAAACTGAATTGTTTCGTTATAGTTTAAACACAGGTGCATCTCAAAATATCAAAAACTTCTGAAATTTCCACCATTTCCACTGTTAACGTGTTTATATTGATGATTATAGCAGAAATCTAATGAAAACCAAAGATAAAAGTCTCTTAGAAATTACTCTACAAGTCCAATAACATCAAAATATCAGCAGGGCTGCATACAAGCAAAGTTAATGGAAAGTTAACTGGAAGAAAAAACTGTGGGCTTCCTCAGGACTGCTACTTCCTGATCCCCTCCATGCCATGCTGCATTGATGCAGTAGTTTCCTAGAATGTAATATTCTAATCTTGAGAGAAGAAGGCTTTTAGATTTTCATTAGATTGAATGAATAATCACAGAAATGATCAGAAATAAACATTGAAATCAACAGATTAATTTTATGATGTTTTTTTGATTTCTTGAGATGCACCAGTAGAACATGTCAAGATTAACAAATGAAAACTGTCACTGAAATGAATGGAAGATAAAATAACACACACACACACACACACACACACACACACAGTCCGATGGCATTGTTAAAATCAAGTTAAAGGTTCTGGTGGACCCAGGAAAGTCCAGTTTCCCTCTGGGTTCAGCTTAGCGATGATGGCTTCTTCTCTCTCTCTGCAGACGTTCTCAGTGCAGTTTTAAATAAGGCAACCGTTGAGCGATTTAACAAGGAGCGCATTGACCTTGAAATCGGGTTCAAGGACGTGGAGAGTTAAACTTTAGTGGGCTTTGCCGTTGCCGTTCATGTGGCTGACATTGGATTTCGGTACCTCGGTGCTGTAGAGGCAGTCCAGGAACCCTCTGGAGATCTCCGTCACCAGGGACCGGTCCGGGATGGACTGGGCCATGCCGTAGATCGCCCCCTGGAGGGGAGAGGGAGAGCGATCAGACAAACCCAAACTCATCATTCAGTCCAGATGACAGACAAGATGGCTCCGCCCACGCTGAGTTTCACTCAGGAAGAGCAACCCTCCGACAAACTACCGCTGGAAAAGGCTGTGATCCTCACAGCGATTCAGAAAGAGTCATACATTAGGTTTGTATGGAAGACAACTTGTGCCACTTGGAGAAAAAAGGGAATTTACTTTTCCTATTATCAAAATTTTGACTTTTTTCCCCCCAGAATGTACCTTTTTTTTCTCAACATTTTGGCTTTGGTTTCTCAGAAGTTTGGCTTTTTCTCTTTATCATTTTATTCTGCTCAGTTTCAGAATGAGATGTTTTAGGGCATCTTGTTACTTTAAATCCAAATAAGCTGCTGCTAGCCACGCCCCCAACTCGACATTTACAAATACACTTGAAAATGGCTACAAACAAATACGTAATTATACAGCTGTACATCTTTGAAAAGCAGAAGTGGAGCCTCCTGCACAACCAACTGGAATCCAGCAAGTGGTTCCTGGAAGGTAATTCAACAACAAAACACTCGTCTTTTCCAGCATATATAGTGGTAAAACCAGCTGACCAAACATGCTGGAGCTCAGCTTGGGTTGCTAGGTAATGTTACATTCAAAAGGTTCCCAGAATGGCTCATTTCTGAGACACCAAAAAACATTAACTTATTGCCAAAAACAGCTGGGTGGTTTCTTAAGGTGCTTGGGTTGTTTTTAGAAGCAGTAAAAATCCAAATCACCAACTCACCATTCCTGTGGTTTTCTCACTGGGGTTCTTCATGATGATGGCGACCTGCTCTTTAACTTCCCGAATGAACCGATCAGCGACGCCAGGATGGGTGTGCAGCACCGTGCAGCAGAGGTGGATGCTGCAAAGGAAGAAACGACGCTGTAAACACTGAAACTACCAGCATGGTTGGAACGTACGGAAGCTCAGAAAGGACGAGAATTACACCACTTGGCCTCCAACTAAAGAACATCAGCTTAATGTTTGCAGAGGTGGGAAATGTATCCAAAAATGTTATTTAAGTGAAAGTAGTACTGCTTCAACATATTTTTATTCAAGTCCGCTCATTTTTTATCATGAGAGGAATCTTGTTTATCCAGTTTTTACATTAGTTTCCTGTTAAATTCATAGATGATTTACTCTGCAGCTGACAGAGTTTCCCCCATCCGTCACTTTCTGTCACCCTGCATACTTTCATTTCTGACTCGGCTTTTAGTTAAAGTTATTGTGAGGAGACATGCTGGTGATTTTTGTTTATTATTCATTTCAAACAGGTTTTTAAAAACAAAGACGGTATTAATGCCAGTAACTTTCTGCGTATTTGTTTTTGTGTCCCCTTAGAAAGTACCTCAGTATCAGTTCTTCTGTTTATTGTTTCAATTAGTGGCTGGATTCAATAAAAAATAATTTAACTAATTGCAGGGTCTGTAAATAATTTATCAACAAAATAAGCAACATTTTCAATTCAGAAACCATTTTGAATTGAAAAATTCAAAATGGTTTTGCTGCTTAAAATACTGAATTAATAGACATTTTAGCACAAAAACCATTAAATTTCTGTTTAATTTGTTATTGGTGCAAAGTAAATTCGATTCAGAAACAATTTACTTGGATATATATTTTTAAAGTTAATAAAATTTATTTTTTCAAAATAAAAATACACTAGAACCAAAGTTTCTCTGTTAATCTGTGGATTATTTCTGGACAATATTTCAAAATTCAAATAAAAAATAAAAGGGAAATCAAAAGTTGTAATTCAATGAGTTATTGAAGCTCTCCTGTAGCAGTCTGTATTACAGTGAATTTCAAGAAGCCTCTGAATGAAGACTATTTTTCATCATTTTCTTGATTTTATGTTTTTCCAACCTAATCTCCAGAGATGATTTCATCCTCCTGACTCAGAAATTTGTAGTTTTTTTCTCTAAATTTCCCGCTTTCCCCTCATCCAACCTGGACGGAAACTGCAGCGTGTTCAGGTTCCAGCCCTTTGACGTCAGCGCATTCGAAAGGCGGAAGATGTCGAAGTCCTCGGAGCCGATGGCCACCACGGACACCTCCGGGTTCCCGAACACAAATACTCCCTTTATTTTTCTAATCCTGTCCAAAACAAAAACAGAAAACCAACAGACGTTAGCATGGTGCGCTGCTGCGTCGGTTCAGCGCCGGCTGCACGCGGCCGTCTCACTCGTTTCTGATCTTGCGCGCCGTGCCGATGATCTTCTTGGTGGCCTCCACGTAGCCGCTCTCTCCCATGTACATCATGGTGGCCCAGCAGGCGGCGATGATTCCTCCGGGCCTGGAGCCCGCCACAGACGGCGAGGCGTAGATCCCCCCCTGCCAGTCTGGAGCCACGAAGTACTGGTACTGACGGTACTTTTTATCGCTGTAGAGGATCACAGAGGAGCCTTTGGGCGCGTAGCCGTACTGGAGAGAAAAGGAGGTGGAAAGAAAAAAGCTACATGAGACTTTGTGACTTTATTTAAACCAGAGCTGTCCGAAGTTTGTGCCAAAATTACATTCAGAGAACCACTTTTCTATTTCTACTAAAACTTGAAAGGTTCAACTTTTAATATATTTTGTTAATATATTAACAAATGTTAATATAGACAATATTTTTACAAAAATAAGCTAAATCAAAATTTTTTAGAAAGGGAATCTGTAAACTATTGTTGATCCAAAAAGGTTTCTGTATTCCAAAGCTTTTTTGGGGTTTATTTCCCTTGTTTCTTTTTTCTTTTTACATTTAGAAAAAAAAAAGTTTGGGCAGAGTTTGCTGGTTTTAGCAAAATGTAATCAATGAAAACAGAAAGATTTTACTAAAACAAAAATAAGTTGTCTTGTACATAAATAAATGTTGTTTAAAAAGATTTTATTTGTGTTAAAATCTCAAATTAATCACAAATTTGCTCCATTATTTAATTGTTGACTGAAACATGAAAAAGTGCACTGGGAATTTTTTTCATTTATAAAATGGGAAAATGTCTTGTCATTAGAGAAACAATCTGCCAATGGAACTAGAAGTCAGTTGCTAGGTAACGGGCTGGGCTTGGCTGGCGTTGCTAGGTAACGGGCTGGGCTTGGCTGGCGTTGCTAGGTAACGGCCTAGAGCCCATTGACTGTGAAATAACTGAAATAATCTGCCAAAAGAACTAGCACTTTTTCATCAATATTAAGGAATTATTTATTTAAAACAAGTTTCTATTTCTGAAAAGTTACTTCTAAGTTAGTTTTGTCTTATTTCAAATACTCTAAGATATTTATGTGAGAAAATAGGCCAAAAATACTGTGTAAGATTTAGTATTTCTACAGTGCCTGCTCTGTGTGGGATCCAACTCTGGTCTCTAGTTAATCACGTTCCTTACCTTGTGGGTGTCTGCAGAGATGCTGGTAACTCCCTTCACTCTGAAGTCAAACGGGGTGAGTGAGTAACCAGCTTTTTGCATGAAAACAATGAGGAACCCGCCCAAACAGGCATCCACATGCAGTGGGATGTCATAGCGCACCGCCAGCTGCAACACAGCAAGGGAAAGTTTCAAAGAACGGACTTCCCCGTTTCTGTTTTTGGGCATATTGGGTTAGGAAATGTCTGGCCTCTGACCTTGGCTACTTCTTCAACCGGATCCATGATTCCATGTGGGAACTGGGGCGCCGAGCAGACAAGCATGGCTGTGTTTTTGCTGATGGCTCTCCTCATCGCCTTGGTGCAGAGAAAACAAAAGAAGAATAATGAACATTGAAAGCAGGAAACACTGAAAGGGAATAACACACACACACTCACCTTAACGTCAACCTTCATGGTCTTCTGGTCAAGAGGAATGTGGACAAGTTTCATCCCAAAGTAATGTGCTGCTTTGTCGAACGCTGCGTGGACGCTCACTGGAGCAAGACTGGAGATTAGGACAAAAAAACACCTCAGCACTTTCACTGGAACATACGGCTGAAACGATTAATCGCGATTAATCAGCTATTGAAATAATCAGCAACTAATTTAGTAATCGATTAATCGTTAAGTAGAGAATATAAACTAAAAAAAAGGTCATTTACTAACAGACCAATGCAATCAGAGCAGTAATTTGATTAATCGTCACAATAATTGATTGATTAATAGATAACTAAAGTAATTGTTAGCTGCAGCCCTACTGGAAACAAAAAGCCAGGTCTTCTGAAGCTCATCTTACATTTCAGGGAACGTCACGCCTCGCTCACAAGCCATGTCTCTGTACGCTTTGCAGGCCATCAGGATGCTCTCCGTTCCTCCAGAAGTGACCTGGGAAAAAGCCAACATGAAGATGCATCAAATTCAGCAAATCTTTCCTCAACGGCTTGTGGATTTCCTGAGATTATAAACATAATATTTTATTTGGAGTCTGAAGTCTGGGGTTTTACAGTTCCACAGGAGTTGGGTCCACCGTTGAACAGGGAGCAGGACATTCGGACAACCTCAGCTTCCATCTTCCTGACGCCAGGAAAGATGTCTGGGTGGAGAGGGTTGCTCCACGCAAAATCTCCATAAACCTGCGCAACAAAACATAAAATGGGAAAAAAAACTTAGAACAAAGTCACACAACTACCAACAAAAAAAGCTTTCAAGTGTAGCAGGGCTGAAACGATTAATCATGAAAAACCGATTAATCGCTGACTGCAGTATCCAGAGTAAAACAAGGCCATTTACTGAAAATGTTTATTCTCTTAATGAAAAAAGGATCTTAATTATTTTTTGTTTATTTGTATCAAAATCTAATAAAGCACTGGCACATTTTGCAGATTTTTTATTTAACCACTAAAGTCTTTATTATACAACATTTGAACTACAAAAACAACCAAATTCCTTTTTTAAACAAGAAAATAATAATTGTCTTGCCTCATACCTTCACCAGGAGTTTGGTCAGGGTTTCATCCCCCCAGTACACGGCACCGGAAACACACCCTTTGTCCCACTGAACCTCGTCTGGAAAACAAATATTTTAATTTAATTTTATATCTCATTCACTCAATAATATGACTGAATGAAATGGAGCAGAAGGAAGTAAAAACTTATATCTGCCCCCTACTGACATGACAATTAATCTCAGAGGACTACAAACATATTTCAAATGCACAAAAAATAAACAAAACAAGCAAAACAGCTGAACGCTGTGTCTCATTTTCTTTATACATTTACGATTTAGTGCATTAAGTTGACAACTTGATAAAACCAATGCTAGTTATCATCAGCAGGGAGATGGAGATGGGATCTTGGTCTATAAAGTCTTAATAAAGGAAAACATGAGAAATAATTAATTTTGCCCGCCAGGCTTATAAACCTGACAGATTCAACTCCACATTTCCTGACAAGACGTCAGAAACAAGCAGCTTTCTTGGGAACATAAATATCTCCCGATCCAAGCGGCTCATTGCAGCTGAATCACTTACTCAGCGTTTGATACTCTTTGATTTTTTCCATGACTTGGCTCTGAGTTAGCCCCTTAGTGGGCAGCTGCTGAGTGTAGCTCATGCCCTCCTTCAGCGTACACAGACTGTGGGACATGTCGTCCAGAGCCTTGTTCAGCTGCTTCTGAATCTGTTGCATTAAAAAAGAAAGACAGACATTTGTAATTGCAATAAAGTTGCTGAAGTCAGCAGAAGTAAAAGTGTGACTAGCTGAACTGAAGTAACCAGCTTATCATGAGTGCGTGATGCAAAGTGTGCCAAAGGTCCCATAGTGACTCACAGGAATCCCAGACAACAATCGGACCACAGAGGAGGAGCAGATCCACCACAGAACTTACATTGTCACCAACAAAGGGTATTTTTCTGATGAGTTGAAAGACTTGCTTCTTGATTCTGGAAGTGAGACCTGAACCGGAGACAAAGAGCAGCAGCTGTGGGTGAAAATTACAAGAAGCAATCGCAGCTGACTGTGACTAACACTGCATTCAGTTTGATGAAATCATCATTTTATTCTGCCAAGTGGGGGAATATTTTGGGGGTTTTCACCTCTACAAGCCTGAACAGCAGAAACGCCGAGTGGCTGTTAGTAGATGCAAAATGCCCTGAAATGAAATACCTAAACATTTCTGTTTTCAGGAACGGGAATGTCTTAAAACTAAAACCTTTCACTAACAAACAATAAATCAATTAATCGCATGATTAAAACAAGCTCAATAATTTCCATTTCCATGATTTATTGTTTTTTCTTTTCTTTTCTTCCTTTCTACCACAAGCTGGATGACAAGTCTTCTGTCTGGTGTTTGTTTATAGAGACTTCATAATTCACTTTATTTGTTGTTTCTATTGTTCAGTTTATTTATTTTTGGTTATTTAAAATGTCTTCCAGTTAAAGTGTTAAACGTTCATTAGAATTTAAAGTTTATTGATTTTTGAGAATATCTTCTTGCATTATTTTTCCATTATATTACTTGGAAATGGTCTCAAAACAACATTATCATTTATCACAATAACTTCTGGAAAAATTAATCGTCCATTAATCGTGTTTGTGTCCATGTGATGTTTGGTCGCCTTATTAGATCATTTAGAAGCAATAGGAATATTGTTTGTTTTAAGTAAAAATAACTAGATAATTTTAGATATTTTTATATTGTGTCAATACAATAAACTGTTTTTTCTTTTCTACTCCAAATTATTATAAATTGAAAGTACAATACCGACCCAAATAAGAACAAAAACTCTGATTACTCTGAAAATTATGTGAAAGTAAGGGTGGGCATTTATCGTAAAATATTTCTTACCATCATAAAAAAATGTATTGTTGTCTCAATAAATTTTAATTAATGATGTTAAATAAAAAGTAAAACTGAAAGCATTACTGGAAAATTAGATATTTTCTCCACTATTAGTTTCTTGAAAGTATTAATAAATATCAATAATTTAAAAAATACAACAGAATGCAGTTACTGTGTGCAGTATGGTGAAATAAATCTCACTTGTCCTAAAATGGGAGTGTTTAAGTATAAATAGCTTATTTTATCATCATTTTTATCGTTATCACAATAGTTTTACAAGATATCTCGATACAACTCAGAGTCCATGTCACCCATCCTTATGTGAAAGCAGCTGTAGCTCATTATTTAATTATTTCCAGGTGTGAAATATTACTTTCTCGCTGGAAGAGGAATCGTTTGAGCCAGAGAACCGCCAGCGTGGTGAGAACAGATGCTCCGATGATTTGCCACGGCTCCAGGTGGGAGCAGCGGGAGTTGAGCTGCCGCCGGCCTTCCTCCAGGTACAGCAGCAACATCTCCTTATACACCTCCAAGGCACTCTGAAAGGACAACACACGACTTATAATTCATTTTTTATTTATGTTTTATTACATTAAAATCGGCTCCATTCATTTAACTAATAACGTCCGCTTAGTCCTTCTTTTAGTGTTGTAGTTTGGCTGTCATCCACCAGGGGGCGCAGCTGGTTAAGGGGAGCCAGCAGTCTGTTAAAAACAAAGATGGCGGAGGCTCCTTAGAACGGGAAATTGTAACGGTCCAAATAGGGTTGCCACCCATCCCTTAAAATACGGAATCGTTCCGCATTTGGCTGTTAAACGATACGGGACGCGATTTGTTCCGTATTTCTATAAATGTCCGATAGACACGCCTATCACACACATATCAACACTAATTATAACAATAATGACCAAAATAAAACACAGGAAATATTAAGGTCAGCTAAATTCTCGTGGCAGGAGTTAAAGGACCCCTGAACGCTACGGACCGACGCTGTTGTCACGGTTGCCTAGAGACGGACATTGCGCAGCCGCGCTGAGCTGCTATCAACCCGGATCTTTTTAAAACGTCCTCAGCCCGATACTCCACCGTCCTTAGAAGTAAAACCTCTCGTATATATACAGAAGTGAGAGAGAAGACGCAAATCCCAGGCTGAATAATGTTAGTGAGAAAAAAGCAAAAGAAATGTGTTCGTCCTGGCGCAGTGTGCTACCAGACAGAATGGATCAGGAGAGGAACTGCAGACCCGTCAGAACCTAAAGAACCAGAAATCAGTATCTCTCAATCATCTCCTGAGGCTGATATGGTAGAACATTTTATTGTTGATTAAGTTTCTTATTGTGCTTTTAGTTGACTGTTATGAGTTGATTATTTGCTTAATATACAATAACATCAGCCAAAATAATATAAATGGTCATTTAGAGTACAAATCATACTGAGAGATTAACAGTAAATACATAAATATTTCCTACTTTAAAAAGATTTGACAGAAAACGCAGAAAGATTATTAAAAAGTAAAAGAAAACATGACGCCAATAAGCACCATTGATTTTGAGGCCTGTCTGCACTTCATGGAGCAAAATCATTAGGATTTTTCTGTTACAACTTAATGATTTTTTTAAATTCAGCATATTATTAAAAAAAAATTACCCCGTCCTACATCAGTACGAGTGAAGCTACAATCTCCAAACATAATAGTTTAAAAATATGATCATCACTGCATCAAAATTAGAAATAATTACTGTTATTACTGCTATTATCAATGCCATTGTCATTCTTTAATGAAGTTGTCAATCATTTGTGGCATATTGAAAGAATTTTAACATTAGAAATTATTCTTGCTTGCTAATAGCATGAATGCATTTACCAGTTATTCTAATTAAGAAAATATGTCACAACCAAGTTCATGTGAATAGTAATTTATGACGCCAGACAGTTGGGTGTATAAATAAGTTCATACTTCCACCCACTATTTGGAACTGTTTTTCTTTTGCTTCTTTG
>NW_015114733.1:45193-77521 GCF_001443285.1 Poecilia latipinna | reverse complement strand
TTTGACTTTAACTTTGTTTATATATTACACTACATTCAATTAAGTCAAACTAAAACATGTAACCCTTATCTTATGGAGAGATCCTCAGCAAGAGAAAACTCTTCTTAATAAAATGGCCGCTTATTAATTAATCGTTACTCGGTCGATTAACCTGCATTACAGAAAAGCGGAATAAGTTTCAGGATTTACTTTAGAAGTCATTGTCGGATCTACAGAGAACCTGGGAAGGAAATAACACATTCTTCCCTCTACAGGGGAAAGTGTTGGGAAAACGCTGAGCTAACTGGGTGACTCCTCCCACTCTGTGTTAGGCAACTGGTTGAGAGGAAGTTCGCCCAGCTATAAACAGTCCTGCATTTCCTCTGATCAACATAAAGAGCTTTGCTCTGTTCAGGTGTGAATTCAGCAGCGAGATACTAATGAATCAAATTGCACAATTGTGGTAACATTATCTCCATTATCTCTCAGCAGAGGTGTGTTTACAACCCCGCGGCGGACATTTTGATAGGACAGACCCTCCACATCAGCTGCAATCAGATGGAGAAAGCTTAAGGTTCACAGCATTGTATCTTAAGAACTCACCATCTGTGTGACCTCCAGTTTTCATCACCTTTCAGTTTTTCACGTTTTGTCACCTTGCAATAACGAACTTCATAATATCTCACTGGAGTTTACAAAAAATTACAATCTGACAATTTTTGTTGGTTTGATGCCATTTTCTGATCTTACATGTTGTGTTTCCAGTCACTATAAGCAGGAAAATTACAGTAATTAACAGAAATAGAAGCTTGAAAACATCTATAAAAGTCTACAAAATGTGCCTCATTTAGTCAATAGAAATGTCAGTAAAGGTTTAAAAAGATAAGCGTGTAAAAGAGACAATCTGATAAATTTTTGTTGGTTTGTTGTGATTTTCCAACACAAAAAATAAAAAATGAAAATGAGAAAGCTATACTTTGGTACAAGTTTTACAGTTAATTAAATGCTTCATCTTTTAGCACATCAGCATTAAATCAGTTTCAATGGGTTCATTTTGAAGAAAGAACCACACAAACTCCATTAAACCATTTTTTTTCTCATTACAATAACTTTTTTCTCGTAATTTTAAGATGTTTTTCTGGTAAA
Organism: Poecilia latipinna; assembly: GCF_001443285.1. Taxonomy (NCBI): domain Eukaryota; kingdom Metazoa; phylum Chordata; class Actinopteri; order Cyprinodontiformes; family Poeciliidae; genus Poecilia; species Poecilia latipinna. Next base: position 76,396 of record NW_015114733.1, on the reverse strand, counting down.
ATATTTTCTTTATTCTGCTAATATTATGACTTTATTATTGAAATTAAGCAAAAATTCTTGTAACCTGACCCTAATAGTCTCTGATATGGATGGCTGAAATAAAAGCCACTTTTTAAAAATATTTATGAATGTGTTTGAAAATGAAAGAAAAAAAAAAATTAAATCTGATATTTTATTTTTAAGCAAAATCTCCCAGCCCCCAAATTACAGTGAAGTCAATAAGTCAATAAGTTTATTGACTTGATTTAATAAACTTTATCATCAATATACAAACACGTTCTCTTATAACACTTATGCTACATGAGTGAAAAGTTTTTTTGTTGTTTATTTTATTTGTGTTTATTTGTAGATTTTTTAGTTTTATATTCACTAATTGAAGAAAAATTTAAAAATTGTAAAAAAAAAAATTATAAAAAAAGAAAAGGGAGCAGAAAGAGGAAAAATCTAGTATAAATGTTCTCAATAATTACAAAATAATTAATATATTAAATTAATATAAGTTGCAAACAATATATCACTGTTAATTCAAAAGACTTAATCATTTCTTTTTCCTTATGAAGTATTTTTAAATCCTCATTCGAATATTCCATAATTTTACTCCACGCACTGAAACGCACATTTGCTTTAAAATAGTCCGGACACTTTTACTTTTAAAATCATATTTCCTTCGGTGTATCTGTCACTTGATCTTAAGACAAAAAATCGTTTGTAAATTAAATAAAGTATTTCTAGCTTTAAAAATAACTAATAAACTTTTTAAATTAGCCAAATTCTTTAGTTTGAAGATATTCGGTTGGTTAAACGTTTATTTGTGAAGTGCAGTGATGACATCGCAGCTGTCTGTTTAGACGGCATCTCCTCTTTCAGGTTTGGCAGGATCCAGTGCAACGGCAGCAAAGAACAGAGCAGAGCAGATCAAACCAGGTTGGGCTTTCAGAACCGGCCTCTACTCTGTTATCACCAGCATCACTGATTATTCACCTTTACACACCAATAGCCCTCTAAACCCACTCGGCTGTCTTTGCCTGAGGAAAGCTTAAACCCAGCTCACACAAAGGATGTTGGTTTGTATTGTTTCCCTCATTGTTGAGCCGTAAACGCCCATTTCTCTCAGCCCCCCCGTCCTGACAACATCTGACTGCTTGAAATCAGATCTTTTGTTGTCTCCCAGGAGGCTTCGCTCTCATGGGAATATGAGGTGGCTGCTGACAACAAACAAGTCCTCCAACTTTTAGCTAAACATCTGCAAACAGAGCTGGGTAGCAACTAGTTACATCTACTTGACTAACTTTTTAAAAAATTTACTTTAATGAGTATTTTTACTACTCTGTACTTTTTACTTTACCTGAGTAATTTTATTATGAAGTACTTCTACTCTTCCTTGAGTAAAATTTCTGTATTTTCTACCCATTGAATGAAATGAACAAAATGAAAATTCACCAGACACAGACAGTTTTTGTTAAAGTTTCATCAGTTTTTAAGTGAAAGAAACTGATTTGGAAACACTGTTCTTTGCCTGATTTATTTTTGGTTACTTATATAAATTATTGTCATTTTCATCCTTAAAATACCAAAATTCCCACTTAACTTTATATTTTGGTCTGACTAATTTTGTAATTTTTAAATATTAAATGATCGATAGTTTGATCAGTATCTCGGTACTTAAGTAAGTACACTTTTACCAAATGCTTTTTTTACTCTCGAGTAATTTTTGCTACTTTTTACTTTTACTTGGGTGCAATGTTTGGGTTTTCAGCCCTCCTCTACTTACTAAATGTAACAATAATAAAGTTTTATTTAGGAGAAAAGTGATTAAATGTTCAAAGTGCATCTGGTTTGTTCTGTTTGAATTGATCCAGGCTGTAAAATCTGCCCTAACAGCAGTCTGTTGCTATCTTTTTAAAGAAAATCACACTCCAATATGAACAGCTAATAACAATAACACATTGTTGCAGCTTCCGGCAGGTTCATGCTGGACAGGATCTCCAGTTTTACCCTACAATAAACAACAGCAGTGCTCTTTAACCCCTCTTACAGCAGGTTGGTGACTCCAACAGAGGCTAAATTTTAAGTTTTATTTAAATTATAGAACAATAATGTGGGGAATTACATCATATATATTGATTTTTATCAACAGCAGAACAATAGCGGTGCTTAAATTGTTATTTAACACTTGTTCTTCTAGTAAATCGCCCTATTTATGTTCTTTGTAAGTCCTTAAGGAAAACAGTTAGCTAAGTTCTCCACTTAAACAAGTCAGCCCTAAATAAAACGGAAACAAAAGTCAAGAGAAACATACCCAGTAATCCATGTTTCCGAGTTGAGCTGTCGTTTAAATTCTTCCTCTTTGTTCACTTCTCATATAAAGCCTGACTTTCTGCCCCTCGGCTCACATCTAAATGCTACAGGGAGCCGCAGCGAGCAGAAAGCTAACCCTGATTCAGGAAGCAGCTTCTGCGCCGTCTGCGCATGTGTAGATCTGACAACGATGCTGATTGGCCTGAGTACATAGACTCCTGGTGTGAGTGTTTGTTCCGCATGAGATGCAGATCTGAGTTGTAAACAACGGGATTGCTAAACCCACTAATGTTGGTGTTCCATATTCAAACTGTTACGAAAGAGGAAAAGAAACAAACAAGAAAAACAACAACAGGATTTTAACTGTGATGTGAAAAAAAGTTTAATGGTTTTCTCCAAGTTCAATTAAATCTATTTTAAAATTTTGTTACACATAATTTTCATGCTTTTATTTATTGAATATATTTTGTATTTTATTTTATTTATTTATTTTTCCTTTTTATTTATATAATAAAACACTTTAGTAATTATATTATTTTCCTCAAATTAAGCATTATTAATGCTGATGGCTGTGGATAGGAAGGATTTCCTGTAGAGGTCTGTATTACAGCAGTGCAGAAGAAGCCTCTAACTGAAGACAATCTGTTTTTCTAAGACAGTCTCTTGAAGAAGATGCTCAGGATTACCTGTAATGTTCTTTATTTTATGAAAGATCTATTTATTCATCTATCCATCAACTTATTTTGTAATGTTACCGCCTTATCCCAAAATGGATTTAATTCACTTTTGGTATAAAATTCTACATAAGATACCCCAGACTGACAAATTGAAAAAAGTCAGTTTGAAATTTTTCCTAATTAAAAAAATTGCCAAAAAAAAAATATATATATATATAAAATTCATATGTAAGTATCTAAGTATTTTTGCACTCGTAACTGAAAAGCCTTCATCTGTTGTAAATTCAGTTGATAAAACTTAATTTTTATTGGATCACATCTCCACTCAATAAGAAATGTCAGATTATTGGATTTCACATTTAGTCTAAAAGAGCAGAAATCAAGTAATCAACATCAAAGGAGCTTTGTGTTTAACTCCAGGGGAAAGATTAAAAAACAGAATTTTTTAATTCAGTGGCTCAAATGTTTGCTTGTGGAGATCCAGAAAGTTAGCTATTGCTATGCATACATCCAATATTCAGGATGTATCTTTTTACTTCCGCTTAATGACTAACTTTGCATTTTACACAGAATCCTAAGAAAATATACTGAAGCTAAATCTGCAGTATATAACTTTTATATAAAAATAGATTATTTTTTTTTACATATTTACTATCCATCTTTAACTTGGATAGTTTCCAACCTAAGTACAACAAAAATAGATCTAAAAGAGTATTACTGGAACTTTTGTCATTTTGCAGCTTGACACGAAGAGCTAACTAGCCAGCTAGCTAGCAAGGGCATATTAGCAGCTAGTTAGCGCTAGCCTCTACAGCCTTGATCTACAGAGCGAAATTAAGATGTCTGGTAGAAAAGTCTAGACAGAAAAAAAACTTCAAACACGACATTAAAACTGCAATATATAACTTTTATAAGAAGTATGTTTTTCCCCATATTTGTTGAAACTGTCAACATGTTGTTACAGCTTAACATGACTTAACTGTGAAAAGATCGATCTCCTCCAACTCCCCCAGAGCTATTATTACCAATCTGATCAAAAACAATCAGAGGCAGAAGGCGGGTCTTAACGCTGTCAATCAATCTCATGTTCTTTCTGTTAAATGTGCTAATTGCAGAGAAACAACTTACCATTAAAGAAAAAAAAAATATCCGCCGTTATCGGTGGCTATGCTAACTAGCCTTAGCATTCATAGCAGGCTGTGCTAGCTGCGCGTAGCAGAGAGCATTATGCAACTTTTTATAAAAGATATGAAGTTTTAGTGTTGGCAATGAGTCAAAATATAGAAATGTGTTCAAGTGATAAAGATATTTTTGGAATCAGAGCCAAAATACATTGGAAATTATTATTTAAATAATTTCAGAAATATCAAATATTTAAACCCTTTTGTCCGTTTATTTAGCATAAAATTCACGTTTTCTACCTATTAAACTGGACGTACTAATGGACGCATAAACAGGCAATCAAAAACAAATAAAAAGAAATATTCTTCAGCTGTTTGGGGGTGAAAAGAAGCGACTTGTCCCCATTTTGTGCCTTAAACGTCCAAACCGTCCAACAAAAAGACGAACCGTCTCCGAGAAGCAGCGATTCCACTGTAATTGGTGTACACTGCCTTCAAAAGCCGGGGTGAGACGTACAATGCGTCGCCTGTGAAAGGAAACTCCAAAGCACATTAAAAGTGAATTAGTTCTTGTGTAAAGTGCGTTGGGGGTCACGCTGGTCACGACGCGCGCACCTCTCCAAAGACGCACATGTCTCCAAAGACGCACTCTATGGTTTCTAAAAGCCAGTCACATTGTTGGGGGTCTCACAAGAGGTGTACATATGGCATCCGGGTTGCAATTAAATGTTTTTAAGATGTTTTTCCTCACTTGAAGAAGTTTCCTTTTTCTTCCTCCCAGCAGCTCTTTGGCAGACAGAAGAAGAGGGAGGGGGCCGCATTGAAAGGCTCCGCTGCTGGTTTGGGATCGACAACAATCTGGTCAGCGAGTTGTTGGACTTTGATTGTCCCCCTCAAAACGTCCTTCAAACAAAAAGCTCAAGACGAAAATAAAGCCCCACCTGGTTCCTCTGTTTGCTAAAGTAATAATAAATAGATTTGCTTTAATAAATACGCAAAAAGAGCCGCATAAAGCGGAGCGTTAATCAGGAGCGTCGGCAGGTATATCACCTGTTCCGCAGCTTGTTCAGTTTATTGTTAAATATTGTTAAATCACTTTCTGCCATTTCCGCAGCAACTGGCCTCTCGTGTTTGCCCACACTTTGCATAATAAGCGGGACGCCGATCATATAAAAAATCAAAAAGGGACAGACAGGTCCGAACGCACACCTGTCCAAGATATCCGAACATGGATTTGGCACCGATGGGTATTTGTAAAGTGGCAGTATTCCGTTTACTTTAGAGTTTTTCCTGCCTTTTTATAACAGTCGGCCACCATCTCCTATCGCACAAGTATATTTGTCCAGTTTATTGAAAGCATATGGTTATCAGAATGCCCCCAAAACACATATTTAGACAGAAAGTTAAGTGGAGCTCTTTGTGAGCGTTTGTCAGTAAATCATGTCCTAGTCAAAGCTCCAAGGCTTCCGCTGCTTGTTGTCCACTCCACTAATGTTTAACCTCCTGAAGAAAACATCAAGTCGCGCCGTAAAGAGCGACGCGCCATCAGGTTGTGGCCAAAATGGGCATGTTTTTGGAGATGTCATGGCGCACAGGTGTATGGCCACTTTTACAGCAGAAACTGGGTTTGTTCTGTTACGTCACAGTAAACGAGGCTTTGAACTTTGAATCCAAACAGCAGGTTTGGTCAAATCGGATCCGGTTTACTCTGCAGCTCCGTGCGTAACTGTCTCACTCCTAACGGGGAAAGTTTGCGCTTCAACGCATAAAGCCAATGTTGAACCAAATGTGTGCGTGGTTAGAAACATAATTTTCTCCAGTAAAAGTTAAAATTTTACACTTTCTAGACGTTTAACGAAGACCAAATGTTAGTAAAATAGTGAAACTTTGGTTTACAAAGTTGAAAACAATGATGTATTTTTCACTGGAAACTTGAAAATACGCGCAAAAGATCATGGAAATAAATGTTGTTTTGAAACAATTTCAGATATATTTATTCTCAATTTTTTACAGCGGCGGAGCTCCTGGAGTTGATTTTTAGCTAATTTATAAAATTTTAAACAACATTTAATCTGCAGGTGCGATATTAAGGGCGACATTTTGAGTGCGTAAAAGGTGGAAATACAGATGCTCTTTAGTTTAGCTAATTTATACATTAATAAAAAGGATTTAGAGCATCAATAAACAGTTATATTTAAGCACCAAAGTTCATTTTGAGGCAAATTTTCCATCTGTTATCCCTGGATGTGAGTAATGGACGTACAAACATCAAGTTTAATATCCAAATGAAGGCTAAAACAGGCAGCAATTGATCAAAAACAACAAGATGTCTGCATGTAACCTTAGAAACATAAATTAAAATTATTGGATGAAATAAATGTCTTAACACACGAGAACACCAAAATAAAACAGTTGATGGATTAAGTAGTTATTTTACTTTATTTCAGGTTTTTTTTTTTTTTTTTTTTTTAAAGAAACACAACATTGTTGCTATTATTCCTTAGAGTTTTAGGTCCAAATTATTTTTCAAATAAATTTTCTATTAAATTGGTGACATAAAATAGAAAAATGACTGTAAATTAATGTCCAACTTTTATCATCTGAATTTAAATACCGGAACTACTTGCATGTTTTGTGTTCTGATGCAGAAAGGTGGACAACTGATTAATAAAATGAATTTTCTTCAAAATGTATTTATCTGCAATGAAATTCTGCACCTGCAGTTATCTGAACGGATTTTAAAAGTAGTTTAACAACCACAAAGCAGATATAATGTTTAAAAATATATAGGTATTTTTAACCAGGGATGTTTTATGTTACAGATTTGCATCAGTTTTTGAAGCATATTATAAGAAAAGCAGTAAAGAATGAGGGGACCGGAGGGGGACGAGCTGCTCGGGCGCTGATTGGCCATTTGTCGGCCGCTGTTGATTCAGGCTGCGCAAAAAGATAAGATAAAGGGCATATAAAATGACAAAGATGCGCATCCATCGCGCACCGTCAGCTGCACATAAACGGGTCTGACGCCTCAGCGACAGCAGAGGACGGCCGTCTGTCTGTCTCCGCGTCCCGTCTTCACCTGTCCGCAAAAGTAAGTGCAAATAGATCCATCCAGGTGCCTCTTGTTTAGTTGATTTAGATTAAAGTTGAAAATTGAAAAATAAATAAATGAATAAATAAATAAATAAAATAAAAATTAGGTGGAAAGTTGGATGTTATTTAAGGATTTAATCAGTGTAAAATCCCCGTTAATGGTATTAAAATGTGCTAATTTGCGCAGGATGTCTTCCAGAGACTCTGATGGAAACTCGCCTGAACTGCACCAGCACCAGCAGCAGCGCAAGATGTGCGACAGAAAAGCGCTAAACACGAGCGCAGAGCAGTGCGGACCGCGCGGCAAGCGCAGAATGAAGGCCAACGACCGGGAGCGCCACCGGATGCACAACCTGAACTCTGCGCTGGACGCGCTGCGGAACATCCTGCCGGCGCTGCCGGAGGACGCGAAGCTCACCAAGATAGAAACGCTGCGTTTCGCCCGCAACTACATCTGGGCGCTGACGGAGACGCTGCGCATGGCGGACCATCACGCAAACCCCGCGGCGTGGGACGCGGGATCTCCCGCAGAGTCCTGGTGCGCCACCGCTGCTGATGAACTGAGCTGCAAAAGTTTTATTCCGGTCACAATTTATTTCAGGTCGATCCATGGAGAGAATGTCATCAAAAACTCCTGGTAGAAACTGATTCTTTAGCTTGAAAATGTCAAACTGTATGGAGCTAAAATATGGCCATAAAGTTGGGTGTATAAAGACAAAAATGAAACAGAAAAATTATTTTGAAACTGAAAAAAATTCAAACTGGAAAAAAAGAAAAATAAAATAAATAAAACTGAAAAAATATTTTAATCTGAAATAAATTTGAACCTGAAAAAAAATTCTAAAGCTGGGGGAAAAAAATTAAACTTAAAAAAATTGAAACAGAAAAAAAAAATTAAAACAGGAGAAAAAAATTATGTGAAACTCAAAAAATGTTCAAGTCTACTTTTCAGATTCAAGTTTTGTCCCCCCGCCCCCAGTTAAACATTCTTTTTCTTTTGAACAAACTTTCTGACCCTAATTTAGCTCCATAAAACTCACTTTTTTCCTATATTTTGTAGCAAACTATTGTCATTTTAGATATATATATATATATATATATATATATATATATATATATATTTTTTTTTTTTTTTTTTTTTTTTTTTTTTTTTTGCTGTAAATTATTTATGCAAAACCTCTGGTGACATCATAGAAGGTTTAAAGGGACTCGTCAGAATTATGTTCTGTATATATTTGTATGTTTTTTATTAAATATGTAATACTATAACTTACACTTATTTATTGTTGTCATTTATCAGAGGCGGGGGGGAGTGCGATGCTTCATAATAAAATTACAGAAGTAAAAACAAAAATTACAGCAGTAAATTGGCTGTCAGTGGTTTCAGATAATCTCAATCTGATTAAAATTAAACACAAAACTGTGAGCAATCTGGGGCTAATCATGAGCTAACTGCTTGAGCTAGCAGCGATATATTTCGGGCTCCATATTAGCAGAACCAGTCAGTCTCAATGAATTCCTCTGAACAGGTTTCTCTGCTCTTTGTTGACAGTTTGTCATTTTTATTTCCATGCATCTGGTTTAGTAAAAAGATAAGCAGGGAGTTTAGTTTGGAGAAACTTCAACCTGCTCAAACTAATACTTTGAGGGTTGCTGTGGTGACGCAGGGGCAAAGCACAACCCACATATTAAGGCCTTGATCCTCGTGGCGGTGGTCACAGGTTCGATTCCCGGCCTGGTGACGTTTGCCGCATGTCTTCCCCCTCTCTCATAACCCTCTTTCCTGTTGAACTACTTTCAAAAAAAGGCCACTAGAGCCAACAAAACCTTTAAAAAAAATACTCTGAATCCATTCCTGATTATGTAAATAAAAACTGAAACATCAGATTGGCAGATTGATGCAGTTCTAACTTCTTCAGTCAACAATAATCACAAACCAACCGTTTAAAGCTAAAAGATTTATTTGGCAGTCATGTTCCATCATGCTTTGGGATGTTTCTGCAGTATAAAAATATTTATTCACTGTATAAAAATCCAAGTTTTATTTGGGGCGACTAACAGTTGTTTCATGATTTAGAAAAACATACAGAAAAGCAGGACTTCAACACAGTTTCATGATCGATAACAGACTCCGGGGCCAAAATTAATGTGCAAATCGTGGTTTTTCTTTGTTTGTGTCTGAGAGCGGGAGGCGGCGTGCAGTCCGAGGCCGGCGGGGCGGAGCGCTCTACTTGGGGAAGACGGTGACGACGTCGTAGCCCTCCGGCGGAGTGACGCGCTCCCGAGCGTGCTGCTCGCAGTAAATCTGCTCCTCCACGAAGAAATGTCCCTTCTGCTTCAGGTTGACGTCGCAGGCTGTGCAGGTGTAGCACTCAGGGTGGCGAAACTTTTCCCTCAGCTTCACCACCATCCCCCTGGCAACACATTCAACAGGGTCAGTTGCTCAGAAAGACCAAAGACCGGCACAACAAAGGGTTAAAACCAGAAATTTAAGGTTAAAACGTCATTTTACAGAAATTAACACCATAAGCTGAGCTGGAAAAAAAAAATCGTGTAATTTTCAACTTTATCACTTTTTTAAAAAAAACAATCTGCCATAAAACCTCAGGTTAAAGATGCTCCAATCGCCACTTTAACCTCAGTAAGAAAAACCCATCATAAATAATTTCTATACAAAACTATAATTATAATTTGATTTAGTAACGAAGCTGTATTTTTTAAAAATCAATAAAAGATATAACTAACAGATGGCTCCAGAGTATAAGTGCATTCAGCCACAAGGTGGAGACAAACTTCAGATAAAAGTCCCTTCATTACCAGCTGACATCCCATAATGAGCTGAATCAGTCCTCAAACCTGGCTGGATAATGACTAAACCAATTAGCCATGCGCTAACAAAATGTCTGACAAAAAAGTGAATCAGGACTTTCATCTTTTTTAAAATCACTGTCCATAATCAAAATATTGATTTGTAAATTATTAATGACCAAACTAATAGTTAACATAATGTTTGTTACTAGAAGCTGAATCAAGTGTGAGATAAATTATTGTTCGTTCACATAGATATATGCGCTCAGATTGGTCTCACCGCGCATTCAGTTTGCATCATAAATATGACCACATAATAATCAGCGGCTATTCTGCTTATTCCTACAAACACTTTGCATTTTCTTCAGCATTGAGCAACTAAAAATTAAAAACTAAATTAAATTTGAGTATTTTTGCAATATTACTACAAAAAAAAAAAAAAAAAAAAAAAAATTTCGTGGCCCATTTAGTCCCTTCTGGGCTGAAAACGTATCACTTTGTAATTGTTTCACAACAGTCTATTGATAAGTATTGATTAGTTTTTGTTTTAATATCCGATTCCTGTTTCATCCAGTTTTCACTCCACATCGTTCATTTTGAAGCAGTTAAGAGATACAGTGACGAAACTTTAAACTGCTGCTGCGCCAGTTACTCAGCAGGTTGTTGCTAGGCAACCAAGGAATGAGTGAGTTGCTAAGGAACCACGGCGTGAGTGAGTGAGTTGATTCCACAAACTTTTCTTTGCGGTTCTGGATCAGAGTTTATTGGATTTACTGAATCAGATGTATCATTTACTGATATTGATCACGTGTTTATCGCGATATATATTTGTTATTGATTTATTGTCCAGCCCTACTTTCAACTTGACGTTTTTTGGACCCCATCGTGACCTCAGTGTGACCTTATATCGATCTGTGTGAATACTCACACAATCCCAGAGCCACATTTATCGCAGACGGGCAGCTTCTCCGTGTTCCCGACAGAAGATCCGATCTTTGTCGTCGGCGCCTTCACGCTCCTGAAGCCTGACGGTTTGTCCGCATCGCCTACAAAACAAACAGAAATGTATGTTTTCATACTATGAAACCATTAATCTGCACTGCAGGAGTTTTGAACAGTCTGGTATCGGCACCTGTCTCCAGAATCTCCTGAAGCACCTTGAAGGAAGCGGACTGCCGCGGCGGCTCGTCGGACTCTTGGTTCTCTTGGAGCATCTTGTAGACCTCCGAGTCCGTTGGTAACGCCGGTCGCTTTCCCACCGCTGCCGGCTCTGATGGCGCTCTGAAAAGACGGGAAAAACTCAACATTAGCATCAAAACTGTTCAAACACGTCTTTGTTGATCACATAACATTCGTTAAGATACTTTGGAGACGCGGCACCAACACAACAGATGACACTTTTCTTTATAACCAAACAGGAAATCCATATTATGGAACCAGAGCGTGACAGGAAGTCCTTTTAACCACAACAAAATAAAAGCCCCAAATGATTACTGTGGAATAAAAGTGTAGTGGCTTCAACACAAAAAGGACCGATTGAAAACAACTCAAAGGTTTTTTTTAACAAAAATACTCCAGGAAACTCCAAGGTAGATCTGAACGGACTTCTGACTTTATTCTTTTGAAAAATATGTTGTTTCTTGCAAAAATAGACAACAACTGATAGTTAATTTGATCCTATAAGTAAAAAAGAANCTAAAAAAACCCTTCCTGTCGTCACACCAGACATTTAACAAAAACAAATATAGACAGAGCAGAACCACAGGCTGATCTCATCCGTGCTACGCCGCATCGATGCAGTAATTCAACCAAACGGAGCCGAAACCAAGAAAAGACTGTTCAGAACCTGGACTTGACACTTCTAGCATGTCTGTGTTGGAGAAACCAGAGGAAAAATGAAGCATCCGAATTTTTCTGAAAAAAGAAAAGGCAGATTTGGACTTTTCTTTGGAAGTGGCCCTAAAGCTCCTCATCTGGATAATCAGGTTTCTTTACTTTGGTTTATTAACCAAAATGCCTTAATCTGCACTAATAAACCACACAAACCTGACTGGGTTCTGACGGACGTTTAACCAGAACTCACTTGTTGTTGGGCTCGTTCGTCTTCACCTCGTCCACAGCGGAGTTAAAGTCCTTGATGTTGTCAGACGAGTAGAGGCCAGACGGACTGTTGTACTGGTTGGTGACGACCTTTGGGCCAAAACCAGCAAACGGCAGAGCGCTGCGGTTGTGGGACGAGCCGATGTGTTTCACCTCCTGAATAATAATAATAATAAAGCTTAAAGTGAGGTTCCTGTTCAGGCTTCTGGCTCCAACGTGCCACAGTGCGGCGGAAACTTTACACAGTGATGTTACGATCAATTCAAACACAAACATGCATGAAAAACTGCAGTTATAATACTCAGCAGATTTGATTAAACTTGATCAACTAAAGCGTTTTGCTCATAATTAGACGAGTTAAGGATGCTGGTTTAATTTTCAGGGTTCGTTCACGTCTCCAAAGTAAAATTCAAGCATTTTCCAGGTAATTTTCAAACTTTTCCAGCAAAACTTTGGAGTTAAAAACACAAATTAACTTTCAACTCTCTATTAAACGATATAATTTATCACTTTTATTAATGACGTCTTGTATTTTACATTCTACATTAAGGATAAACTAAACTATAACAAAAGTTTATATTTTGAAATGCATCTAATGCAGCTGGCTGGTCTGAGAGCAAAACACTAATTTAAAAAAATCCCATAATCTCAACAACATTAAATGTATAAAACTTTAATAACCTTCATATCAGTGACACGGATCAATAATAAATATTCATTACACTGAAACAAACCAAAAAATCTTAAGGCAAACGAGTTTCCTGCTCAAATCAAACGGTTAAATAAACAAAGAAACTTAAAAATAAATCTAAAAAATATATGTTCCCACTAAGTTTTCTGGAATTTAGCAAATAGAAATAATTTTGGAAAGTCTGACTAATATAAAACGATAAAAGTTTCATCATTTTGGATATTTAAAATATCTTCCAGTTCCTGTGTTAATTGTTCTCTACAAAATTAAAGTTTATTGGTCTATCAGAGGATGTATTGTGACATCATCAATAACTGACTCAAAACAACAAAACAATATTTACTGCTGGGACAATTTATCAACTTGTCATTGTGACAGTTAGTCCTAGGTGTATGAAAACATCTGGCTCCAGCTGCAGTCTGTTTAATTCAAACATCAGATTGGACTTCATTACAAGCCGTAAAGTTTGCAAACCTTGAAAACATTTAAAGGATTTTCAAGGATTTCAAGCATCCGTCCGAACCCTGAATTTCACTTCACGATGCGATCCAACAAACGCGTCACGACGTCGGCATGCCAGCCGGCAGATGAACAGAAACCACATCCAGCTCATGCCTCACAGCGGGAACACGCTTCAAGCATCTGCCGTCAGGATCTATTAACTCTGCAGAGTCTTTTTAAACCCCATTTGCAAAAAGTTTCATTTAACAAGGATAAAAGCGTCAGATATCGTCCAAATGCTTGATGCGTGTTTGAGAAAAACACACACAGAGGAGAGAGAGAGGGCCTGTGACTCAGTTTCCTACATGAATTCAAACTTTGGCCTCAACTTTCCCCCGAAACAGCAGCGACTGAGTCTTGCGTCACAGCTTGGCTGATAAACTGCGGTCTCCTAGGAAACCGCCTGTTGGGAAGCAAACAATGACTTCATTTCTGGCACACACAAAAATATCCCACAACCTTCGCAACCGCACAAATATTTCAACTTCTAGGAAAAATGTGTGGCTACCTGCATTAAAAAAAAGAAAAGAAAGATGTATTTTTGCTTCTTAAGCAGGTTATTTAAATAAAGTGAACGATGAAACACACCCGCGGTTCTGACGCAAGGTTCATCTTGTAAGGGTGTGCCTTTCCTTCCTCAGACGAGAGCGGAGACCACAGCTTAGTTTCTGACCTGCACAGCAAAAAAACCAAGGAAAATGAGGGTTAAAGCTCTGAGCTGTTCCACACACAGATGGTTCACTGCAGAAACGCAGAAATATTACCAAGCAGTAATAATATGGTCCAGATTCAACCACAAATATCTTAGTAACAAGAGAAAAATAACTGACAAGCGAGTTTTCAGCAAGAACCAGGAGCTGTTTAAGGTAAATAAGTCATTAATATTGATGGAAAAAGTATTAGTTACTTCAGTAAAACATGGGAAAAAAGTCATGATAGGAGTGAAATAAGCTGCCAGTGGAATTTGAACTCGGTTGCTAGGCGACGGGCTGGGCTTGGGTGGGGTTGCTAGGTAACAGCACAGAGCCAGTTAAATCTGAAATAATCTGCCGGTAGAACTAGAACTTTTACATCAACATTGAGGAATTACTGCTTGAAAAAGTTGCTGAAAAGTCACTTGTCAGTTAGTTTTGTCTAATTTCAAGTGAACTAAGATATTTGTAGCAGAAACTAGAGCAAAAATACGTGGTGATGTTTAAATAAACTGCAGGCCTCTGCCTCCTGGAAGCCATTGATGTAATGCAGTGAAGCAAGATGTTAGCCACGGCTCAGAGCGCCTCCCTGAGCAAACAGCCGTCACCGAACACCTGGATAGAAGCTGAGTCAGTTTCTACGTGCCGCTGCAGCCCACCTGTCGATGGAGAGCGCCATTTCCTCCACGCAGCCCTTTATCTTGTTCTGCGCCTCCAGGTGAGTCATGCTCTCCGTCGGCTCGCCGTTGATCGACAGGATAATGTCTCCGATGCACAAGTTGGCCTGCGCCGCTTTGCTCCCAGGGTTGACCTACGATGGCAAAACAAAACATATGTCAACACGACACCAAGGGTTATTTGGGGTTTTCAGCACATTCAGAGCATTATTTAACGATTATTTCAGAGAACAAAGGAAAACATTTAAAAATACTGCCACAACAGTAGTACCAATATCAACCCGAATTTTTATTTCTGTGCATCCCGTTACCATAACAAATTTTGCCAGACAATAAATTGTCTCAAGAGTTTTTTTCGATAAACGATAATTTTGAGACCATTTTGAAGTAATATGATGGTAACAGCATAATAACAATGCAAAAACAAGATTTGAGGCAGATTATTTGCCTGGAGGAATTTTAATAAGCGATGTACTCGAATTATTCGATGAATCATTGCAGCTCTAATTCAGAGTGAAAACATTCCTGATTCTGAATGAATAAAAACGGAGTAAATTGAGTTTAATTTCAGGCTGGGCTCACATCGGGGCGTTGCATCCTCTTTACACATGCAGCTTTGTTTACAGTAAACAGACGCAAAGCCACTTACAAACTGGAGTTTTCAGTCTGCTGCCCAGAAGGCAGATGTTTCACGGAGATAAGGAGCTTAAAGTGGAGAGACTGGCACAGTCCAGGCATTCCTAATCAGGTTTCCTGGGTGGAGCGGAGCGGCTACGTTTACAACAGGAAGTCCAGCTGAGCACACACCGGACTCACAGCCACACAAACCTACATTTTTACAACAATATGTTTCGGTATTTATGGAAACAATGAGAGAAGTGGCAATAAAAGATAAATAAATACAGTCAGTTAGCTGTACCCCATAATTATTGAGTGTTATAGAAACAAAAGCTGAAATAAGTTAAAACGGTAATTAAAGGGGAAAACTATAACTAACTGGAACTATATTGTGTGTCTATGAAACTAACTAAAACACACTGGAATAATAAATATCCTTCGTTTTGTGTTTACGCCTTTCTTCCAGAATAAAATAGATTTTTCCACCACCTAATTTACGTCGGTTTTTGACAAATTATGGGAAATTATCAACAAATTATCCACTTATGCTGGTCTACAAAATGGCAACAACAAAAGTTGTTTTTTCAACAATAATTTAATAAATTTTTAAAAAAATATTGAGTATTTATTACTCAAAGTATACATAATCAAAATACAATATTTTAATTCTGCACCAAAATTCACCAAAGTATGAAAAAAAATAAAAATACTGCTATAATTAATAAAAACTCAGCTATAATTAAACAATATTTAACTAAAACTAACAAAAACTAGCCAACACCACCTAAAATCTAATTAACACTAACTAGATGACTAAAAGAAATTAAATAAAACTGAACTACAATGAAAAATCCAAACCTATTATAACTCTGGTAGTAACTGAGTGATTCTGTCTGCTTTTTAAAACACCAGCCCATCATGTGTTCACAGCTTTGTTTCAAAGCTGCATTTCAGACGTTCACACGCTCGAACAAGTCTGGGTTTTCCTCAACAACCCCCTTTACAAATACAGTTCAGTGAAGGACGGACTGTAATGGCTGCTGCAGCTCCTGCTCACATTTACTCAACTGTCCCTTAGAGCCTCACACAGGGTAGCTAAAAAAATGTAATTAATTAATTACATTTGCAAAATTAAAACAAGGGTCATGACTTCAGTGTAAAAATTTCACACAATTATCAGAATTATTACAAAGGTTCCCGATGGAACCGTTTCTGGTACGCCCATAAATCTGACGCACCGCTTCCCTTAGCTGAACGGCTAAGGTGGCAATTTGAATCTGTATGATGATTAAATAACCTAAATAACAGATAAAAATTACTAAATAAATATCTTAGGGGTTGGACCCATTTGCATATTTATTCAATAATTTAGAATCAAAAAAGTGTTTTTAAATTGAAAATGTTGCCACTTTGTCAACATATGGTTTTCTTATAAAATATGATTAATTACATACCCTGCAATTAACTCAATCAAAAAAATATAATAATCAAGTCTCATCACTAATTGAAACATTTATAAATGAGGAGTAAATTATTTCTGTTCCCATACAATTATTTCTGTTCCCATACAATTGGAATGTTACAAGCTGAAATATCAACAAGTCCTATCAAAATAAAAAATATGCTAATATTAGCTTAGCATTTTAGCAAATTGGTCCATGTGAAAACATCACCAGAAGTAGTGAAATTTGGATTTATTGAAGACACTGCAACCGTAGTTAGATAGAAACAATGCCATGCCCATATTAGGTTTGTATAGTCAAGAGATTAGCGCAGCTTACTAAACCATGCTAAGAGTTACAAAATGCTAACAAAATCTACTGTAGTCAGTGTAATGTAGTTTCTACATATATATGTTGTAATTAAGTATCAGATTTGGTTTCAGAAATTATTCTTAAAAAATCCACATCATGGAATCCCGACTAAAAGTAAAACACCCAACAACCAATGAGCTACTTTACTTTATTGCCGTTACAGCAAGTTGTGCAACTGTGTTGCCGTGACAACTTTGAAATCCTATTTACATTTTTATGGAACGGGAACAGATCTGATCATAATTCGTACTTCTTAAGTTTGTAAATAGTTTAAAAGTAGTCTGTCCATGGCCTTCCTCTGTGTGATTCTCATCTCCCATCAGTTCTCTGTCTAGAATTTCTCCCACTGAGCTCAATTTCTCTGGTTAAATTCCAACCTGGCCAATCAGCAAACAGAACAAGAAGTTATGAATGATGACACTAATTTTCTGCGACGTTTTATAATTATAGTCTGGTTATGGTAGCTTTATAGAGCCCACACATTACAGATGTCAACACAAAATGATAGCAATTGGGTAAAACTCTGATCCAATTGTTTAAAATTTAAAAACCATCTTGGTTACTGCAGGACACACAGCAGTTATTGTGCTGAAAAAACCCAAAACAAGCTGGTATACCAGTCAGCATAGTTTGGTTCCTGATATCTAAATGTTTTATTAAAGTTATATCAGTTCTACTGGTGTGGCCTTTAATGCTGCCTCTACCCTGTCTGTTGCTGAAAAGCTGGTGCTCAGTTGGCTGAAAGGAGGGCACTACATTTTTACTTGTCTACATGGACACCTTCAGTTGTTTGGACATATTTATTTGCTGTATGTTATCATTTTATTTGTTTTTTTCTTATTCTTTACAAGCCAAAGCAGACAAAAAAACCCCTAAAATATATGTCATAGTTAACTTTATGCTGTAGGAACAATTATCACTAAAGAAAAGTTATTTCATTAAAACATTTAAACCACGAGCTCTTAACTTTTTAAAGGTCATCCTAATGATTGAAGCACAGACATGATTAGATTGCAACAAAACTAAAACAATGTTAGTCATGAGTGTCTGCCTTGTAGATACACATATATGTTGTAAAATAACATAAAAAGAGCGAAAGGGCACAGAGGCCATGAATGACACACCTTACTGTAGCTCTCTCACTAAAAATAATTATTTTTAATGTTTTTATAATCACAGAGTCGCTCCTCCTAAACTGATGACAGATACCAGAAAGGTGGAGAAAGAACAAATTAAAAATAGACTAACTTTCAAATAAAGGGTTAATTTACCTCCGTATTCACACCTTAACGCAGGTAAACAGCTGAACATAGCTAGCTAAAACCGTTACTAGTTGAGCCGCAGTTAGCCTGACTTTAACCCAACAAATCCTTAATTCAGTTCCCGTTAGCCTGCTTTAATTATCACCGAGGTAGCAGCAAGGTTGCTGTGGACATGGCTGAACTCAAGTGTGAAAGTGAGAAGCCAAACTTACCCGGGAAATAGCCAGCGGCTGCTCGAAGTCCTTACCCCCGACGAGCCGGAACCCCCACGGGCCGGGACCCTGCATCACCACCCGGACAGGAGGCATCGCGTCAAGCTAAAGTAGGCGACGTTAGGCGTTAAAAACGACCGACCACTGGCTCAGTTCCTGCTGTTTCTGACATGAAGCAGTCGGCGAGGTGAGACTGAGCAGCGTTGCAGCGGAGGGGTGGACCCTCCGAAGACAATTGGACGAATAAACGTGGAGGTTTTCCACGCTGATAACCTGGTGTCCAGAGATCGTGTATTATAAAGATGAGTCACTGCGTTCTCACACCTACGTCCAGCCACTTCTTCTTGATTTATATTAGCGGTTGGTAAAAAACGTTAGGAACACAAATGACTCTACTTCTGGTAACCAGAAGTAACTTTTTCGGTTTTAAAATATATTAGCGTTAAAAAAGTTAAAGTAATCAATAAAGAGACATTATGAACTCTTAACTATAAAACATTTTAAGGGAACATCTGTTAATTCCTTAAACCATCAAGCTAATGTGTGCTGTGATTATAATAAAACAGTTGTTAACCAAAATTACTCATTTTTCAGAAATATCTGTAGAGAAATTTAACTTTTCTCAACAACAATATAAGTCAAAAAGTTTTCAAAAAAAAAGGCTAAACAACCTGATAAATAAACCTGTTCTGGTGACTGGATCTCTGGAGATAATGGTGAAAAAAAGGATTTTTATATAAAATGAATAAAATTATGAACAACCCTGACCATCCTCTTCAAGAGACTGCACAAGCTACATTTCCAATGACCAATTGACTGTGCAAATAGTTATTGCGAAAACAAATTGCTTAATTGAAACGCCAATTGAAAATTTAAAAAACTCACGTTTTTTGATGGAAAGTATTTGCGCTAATACGTATGAGGTGGTTTTTCAGCTGTTTCGAAATGAGAGTATATCGCAAAACCACAATGGAAACATTTTTTGCGAGACCTACACAACTGGATGTTACTACTTGCGAAAATGAAGAAGAAAACAACAGGAAGTAGTAGGACGATGATGGCGCAGCATGATTTTTAATTACTTATTGCAAACAAATTTATTCACATGTGATTTCAATTACGTTTCTTACTTAATGGAAACATGAAAGTGCATTTTTAAAATTTCTGACAGCAGAATGTTAAATTTTTTTACACATGTTTGCGTCTGAAAGTCTTTTTTTTGGTCTATATTACAGGCTGCTGTAATACAGACCATTTCCCTTTGGGATCAATAAAGTATTTTTCAATTTGAATTTGAAAAAGTTAATAGATAGTCTCTTAATGTTTTCTTGTTTATTTTTGACATAACCTGAAAGCACATTTTTGACATTTCTATGAGTTTCCACATATTAAAACATACTTAAGCATCCTTATAAACACAATTTGCTGAAAGTATCTAACTTTTTTCCCTTTGGAGCTGATAAAAGTTCTTAAAGGCAGAGCAGA
This sequence comes from Poecilia latipinna, assembly GCF_001443285.1. Lineage (NCBI taxonomy): Eukaryota > Metazoa > Chordata > Actinopteri > Cyprinodontiformes > Poeciliidae > Poecilia > Poecilia latipinna. The sequence goes on along the minus strand of NW_015114733.1, from coordinate 56,347 downwards.
GAGACCCCTCTTCACATTCCGCCCCTCTCATCTGAGCTCAGCTATTTGTTTCAAGGGGATGTCGGCTCTGCCTTTACGTCACTCTGTTATGTGCAAGCTTACCATTTATGGTAGAGCTAAAATCCCAGGATGTGGAATGTGCCGCTCCCAAGACCTGAACTCCAGCCAGGAGCTGCGCGCTGAAAGCGGCCAGTCTGAATGAAACACGCCCTCTCTCTGCTTTGCATGCGGGGTTTAAACTTCTGCCCCTCTGCTGCTAACGATCAGATCCTGCAGGAGAGTAAAGGTGGTACTGATTGTTACAACCACAGCCGGACTAAAACTGTGTCAATTCACCCTACAGGTTTCATATTTCCCATTAGCCAGAGTTATGTAGTAACTATATATTTACTCAACTATCTTTACCTGAATAACTTTTTTTGGAAAAAAAAGGGGGGAAAAATACTTTGCTGTACTTTTTTACTTTTATTTGATTAATTTAATTATGAAGTACTGCTACTCTTGAGTAAGATTTCTGGATTCTTATGTATAATCTATTCTTCTGTTTTCTTGCTTATTTGACTTATTACTTGGGCCGGCTTTGGTTACGTCAAAAAGCAGATGCATTGTTTTCAATATCTGCTCTCCTAGACAGATTCCAGTTATTGTCGATAACTAAAGTGATAAACAATCCAACAAGACACATAATATTTTAAATTGTTTATTAAATATTGCATAATACCGAAGTCACAGCCGTGTGTGGTATCTTTATTTTAATATTGTTAATCTAACATCACTGCAAAACGAAGCAAACAAACCAAACCTGTTGCAGGTTGTGCATCTCATCAAACCAGCCCAATTATTTCAATTGTTAATCGTTATTTCTGTGTCACACTCTTAGGTACTGGTTCTGGTTCGGTAACAAACAGACCGTTGTTACACTGAATTATGACCCGATACATTTCAGTAAATCAAAATTTAAAAATGTCAGTAGCTGCGTTTCCATTCACTATTTAATTGTGCAATAATAAAAAATAAGTTTTATCGCTAGGAGAAGGTGCTTTTTGGACATATCAAAATTGGTTTTATTTGCAAAACCGCTATAGAAACAATATCTTCCTGTCAAACGAGTCACATGATCAACAACCGGATGTTGTCACTGGCACAGACCACGAAGAAGAAAAGAAAAAAACAGGAAGTAGTTGGAGGATCGCGGCGCCACAAGTTTAAATGATTTATCGCGTGTACAAACTTATTCACGTGAGATTTAAATTCGCTTTCTTATTAAATGGAAACACTGCAATTACGAAACTGTTTTATTCGACATTAGCGGAATATTAACGAAGTTTTGCGCACATTTGTAACGGAAACGCAGCTAATGAGGCAGAATTTTGTAAATCATCGTGATGCTCACAAATGGCAGCGAACGTGAAAACATGTGAAACCTTCTGTGCTTTGCCTCAAACCCTCCATGGTAAATAATCCGAGTGACAAGAGAGAACAATCTGAACCTCCTGCCGTTTACAGTCTATTTGCTCTATTTTACATATTTACAACATTTCCTTTTCTCATTTAGGATGAAGTTTGGACAACGCTGCCTGCATCACATTCATATCTGCAAACACTCATTCACTCCCTGATGCTGTATGGAGCACAATAGAGCACAAAACACTGCAGTAAGTATTTCCGACTGACTCGTTTTTACATTGGGTGTTAAAAAAATCTCTTATTTAATATATATAATGGAAGTTTACAAAGCTACAAGTTGTCACACTCTCAACCAGCCAGACACGTTGATGTGAAGCTGAGGTTATAGAGGAACAAACATGTCGTGGAGGCCTCTGTGGTGAAAAAACATGAACGTTATATCAGTGCAAACCCACAGTGCAGCGTATCATCACAAACTAGCTGAGGAAATACTCGAGCTATGTTGGCAAAGCAGTCGGAGGGAAAAAACTGAATTAAACCCCAAAGAAATGGGAACACTGATTGTTCTGATGACAAATCAAACTTCATTTACATGCCATATTTCCTTCATCTGATTTCTATCTAAAGTATTTTTCCTTTTTCACATTTTGTCACATCAGAAACAAACTTTTATAAAAACAATTGAGATTTTATGTGATCAACACAAATTTTTCTGCGAAAACAGAATCTTACCAATTCAGTTTGGTCTAATTTCCTGTGCAAATATGGAATAAGAAAAAACTAACTTAGAAGTTACTTTTCAGCGAGATATAGGAGTTTGTTTTAAGTAAATAATACCTTTAAATTGATGAAAAATTACTATTTCCACTGGCAGATTACTTCACTTATAACATGGGAAAAATGTCATGGTGTAAGTGAAATATTCTACTAGTAGAACTAGAATTGGGTTGCTAGGTAACGGGTCGGGCTTAGCTGTCGTTGCTAGGTAACGGCACAAGGCCAGTGGATTGTGAAATATGTGAAATAATCTGCTAGTGGAACTAGAACTTTTTAAAATCCACATTTAGAAATAACTGACTTAAAACAAGCTGCTGTTTCTTGCTGAGAAGTTACAGGTTAGTTTAGTTTTATTTCAAGTGATATCTACACTAGAAACTCGATCAAGATTACTTATTACATCACAAGATTTTCTGTTTTTGTGGAGTGGAATAAATAAAAATCATGTTTAATGATTGTATTTAATGTCAGTACAAATTCCAACTGTTGTGACGTTGTCTGGGAACGTTAGTGAACAGAAAGCATCAGGAAGACAGACACACAGCAGACAGGTCAGGAAATAACGGAGAGGTTTACAACAACAAGATCTCACAGAGGACACATCAAGGAAAAATAAAATAAAAACAGTAAGACACTGCAGACGGAGAGCAGTAGTCAGTAAAAACAAAGAAATCATGGAAAAAATAAAAAGCTTGAGACTGTAGAAGACGTTAGACTGGGGTGGAGGTTCATCTTCAGCAGCCAAAGCATACAGATGTGTTAGAATGGCCTAGTCAAAGTCTAGACTTGCATCCATTTGAGAATCTTTTTTGAAAGACCATTCAAAGTGAGCTGGAGATATTTTGTAAAGAAGAATGTGCAAAAATTAGGTTATGTTTTGAAAACTAATACAGTTTAGTTCCACATATGAAGTAGCACAAATCTGATGTTTTTTTTTTATGTTTTTGAATGAAAGGACCGCAGTTGTACAGAACAGGATTAGGGTGACTGGAAAAAAAAAAGTAATACAATTTTTTTAAAATTCTGGCTTCTTTTTCTCTGAATCGGAATCATTTAAATTGTTTATGCACCATGCAGAAAATCTCGTCTTAAAACTCAAACATGCCAATTAAATCTGACAGGCTTTCAGTGAGGACAAAGAGCAGGTTTACAAATCCAACTACAAGGAATAAACACTTATGTGATTACTTTCATGAGCTAACAACATAATTAACATACACCTAAGAATATTTGATTATTTGGAATTTGACGCAGATTGACACAGAACCAAAATTATGAGTTAAAAGTCAAAATTTTATTAATTTTTTTTTTCCTGGCTTATCCTCTTCCATACATTTGGGCCATTCACACTGCTGTGGATATGCACAAAGATCCAATTTGCGTCGCATTCTGCTGTGTGAACGCTGCCTCATAGTTTCCATATGTAAGCTGCAATTATGCCATAATTATTTGTGTTGATCTTTCATTAAATCCTAATAAAACAAAATGAAGTTTGTAACTGGAAGTTGACAAAATGTAAAAAAAAAAAAAAGTTTGAGTATGAATACTTTTCAAGGCACTGTACAAAGGGATAACAACTGGTGGTCTGCTATGCTGTAATTGAGAAATGATTATTATAATCTTTGCACAGAGCCCTGATATGCACCAAAGCAGCGTAAAAATACCTGTTTAGCAAATAACCCTCAAACTACAGCGTCATGCTGCTCTGTGCAGGTCATAACAAGCTCTACGGGTATCTGCAGAACAATCCGGCAGATCTGTTCAGGACTAACATGCACAGAGCTGAGACAGACAAAAACAAGACCGATCCTAAAGAAAACACCAAAAAAAAAGATCAATAATGATCCTTGTTTTTGTAGGTAGCTTAACTCTGGGATGTGGCGTTTCTCACACAGGAAGACGGCTCTGATGCTTTCAGAGGATCTTAAGTGAAACCCTGTCACCACCTCTGTGGGAAGATGAATTGGGTTGAGATGGGATTTCATGCTCCAGTTTGATTTTACAGTGCATGCAGAACATTTACAGAACGAAAAACAAACACGTGCTCGTTTTCAGAAGGCCTCGTGTGTGGATACAATCTGATCACAGAGGATGAGGTTAAAACTTCTACAAGAATCAGTAAAAATCACATTCCTGGACTAAAACTAAATAGCAGTACTCTGCAAAAACACAAAATATTTCCTAGTGGTAATATCTTAGTACACTTAAAATAAGATAAAAATGACTTACAAGTAACTTTTCAGCAATATATAGGAGCTGGTTTTAAGAAAATAACTAAATGTTAATAAAAAAGTGCTAGTTTTCCTGGCAGATTAGTTCACTTATTGGAAAAATGTATTGTTACACATGAAATGATCTGCCAGTGGAAGTAGAACTGGGTTGCTAGGCGACAGGCTATGCTTGACTGGCGTTGCTAGGTAACGGCACAGAGCCAACTGTCAGTGGAATTAACTTTTTCTTTAGTATTAAGGAATTGTTAACTTAAAACAAGCTCCTATATCGTTCTAAAAAGTTACCTCTAAGTTAGTTTTGTATTATTTTTAAGTGTATTAATAGATTTTCACTAGAAACTAAACCAAAAGTATCGTGATTTGCAGTGTAGGTCATCAGATCAATCTGCTTTTATCTTTTTAGCTGGGGACAAACAGGAAGTTAAGTGCTACCACACCCGTCTGGTAGTTGTGCTGAAGGCGTTGGCTCACTAGCTACCTTAAAGGCATCACTTAAATCAAATCAAATCAAATTGAAAGCGCGAGCTTCACATGTAGAGAACATGCATCACAGTCCATGTGTCCTGGATTGTGTTTGCTACAGAAACAATATAAAAAACATTATTTTAAATAAGCCTGTTGTTTCTACACATGCACCCGACTGCATCAAGAACGTTTGGTTGGAAAACAAAACAAGGCAATACTGAAGCGGTATCTGAAGCGTTAGGATTACACAGAGGTGTAACAGCTTTAACATTCCCCTAAAAAACAACAACACTGAATTTATGGTGAAATAAAAGAAAAAAAAAAAAAAGCAAAATCAGACCAGCTCCAGCAGGGGTCGCTAACATTACAGACGGTTAAAGGGCAAATATCATCATATTGAAGAGGCAGAAAACTCAATATTTAAAGTACCTCACTTTCCAAAGTGAATAATTTTTTGAAACAAAAGAGCTTTTCAGGCCACGCCCCCTAAAACAGGAAGGCACAACCATATATGGATAATGTATTTTAGTTACTGTAGATAATGTATTTTCTGCACATAAATCTTTTGTTTCCTTGACAAAAAATGAACATTTTAAGGCACAGGTATTAAACTCGCGGCCCGAGGGCCAAATGCGGCCACTGTGACCATTTATGTGGCCCTCTAGACTGCAGAGAGCCACATAAATTGAACTTTAAGATACCAGTTGTGTACTTAAACATTTAATTAATCAAAAAACAAATCATGTATACGACCAAATTACATGAGTGTGAAAAGAAGTTAAAAAATGTTACATTTTATGAAGGACTAATTAAGTGTAGATAAGTTTCAACAGTTTAACGGTTAGTTTTATTAATACATTCTGCAACAACTGGTCTTTCTAAGACATTCATGATCTAGATGCGGCCAAAAATGAAAATGTTTGGCTTCCCTGTTTTAAGGCAAATATGTGGAAAGAGGATGGAGTCAGCATGTTTGCCACAAAGATATCCTATCATAGAAAAATTTGATTGAAATTCATAAATTATTTAAAGTTGACACGCAGCTCGAGCTGCTAGCAGTCGACAGCCAGACCACCAAGTTCATCAGGCTGGAACAATTTTTGTTACCAGTAACTGCAACATCTGTTCTTCATCAGCGTCTGAAGCCACTTGATGCAAACGTTGATGCAATCTTGTTGGTTGTGCAGGAGGCTTCACTTCTGCTTTTCAAAGAAGTGTGGTTGTAAAATGACGCATCTGTTTGCAGCAGTACGTGGATTTGTTGGGAGGGGTGACCAGCTGCAGCTTATATGGATTTAAAGAGACAGAGCCCTAAAACAGCTCATTCTGAAACTGGGCAGACTAAAATCTCATCATCTAAGAATAATTTGTGCAAAAAATGAAATGAACATGTTTTGTTTAGGCCATAGACCGACCATAACCTGTTCAAGGAAGCATTATAGGTCATCTTTAATAATAATGATATATGCCCTTTAAACTCAAAATGATTGTTTTCTTCAATCAGAATAAAAGGGGAAAAGTCTGTTTGACAGACAAAATTTCACATCTGGGAAGTAAATTAGATATTTTTGAATTAAGAAGATCCATGATTGATGATTCGCACCTCTGATCCCGAAAGGTGGCTCCACAAAAAATGACGTTTTTCCCTCCTCCACAGTCCTTCTTCGGTAATAAGATCCACTGTGATGTGGTGATCTAGACCAGGTGCTACATAAACACACGGACGTACTGGAAGCTATAATCTGTGCAACACCAGCTAATTCGAGTGACGTAATCCCCACATGTTGGAGACGGATGGATTCTGCCCAGAAGTGAGTAACGTGTGATGGCGGTTTGGGCGGAGAGAGCGCCGTCCCCTCCGCTGTCCTTCCACATCCCCCCGGCCGCACTGATCACTTCCCCAGACGAACGTATTCGCCTGGCCAGATCACTATTCTACCCAGCAGCCAATGCGCAGTAGTAATAACTTCCCCAAGCTTGACAGGCAACCGTGTGTTACAGGCAGATTAGATATCGTTACAGTTTCACTTCCTTCACGTAATTCCCAGGGAAAGTCCCAAACTGTTTTGTCCTCTTTGATGTGCCTGTGGAGGAAAACAGGAAAACGGGAGTAAGTGACGGGATTGTGCTGCAGAGAAAGTTACGCTGTCATCCATTAGAAACTCTATATGGAGCAATGTGACCCAGCGACGCATGGTCCTCCCTCTGCAGGAGGCTTCATGCATGCTGTGTATGGCAGGCCATTTTAACATAAAATCAATTTCACTACACTTACATTGCAGATATCTGAAACTGGTTCATGACTAGATGTAATGGTAAATAAAGATATCTCTTTATTACATTCTGACTAGTATAAATGAGGTTAAATTTACCATTAAAGGAGACCAATAATCCAAAACTCACATTTTGTACCTTTTCTACTTCCATTTGGGTTTCTACTGCTTCTAAAAAACTCAAGCACTTAAAAAAATAGCCAGCTTTTTTGGCAATAAGTTAATGTTTCCAAAACCTTTTTGAGTGCAACATTACAAGTCAGTAATGATGAGGTGTCCCTCAGCCAGCTACCCCATCCCGTTACCTAGCAACCTTAGCAGAGTTCCAGCACGTTTGGTCAGCTGGTTTTATGGCTTTATGTCCCGTACAATGGCTACTGGAAAAGACGGTTGTTTTATTGTTGAATTACCATCCAGAAAACACTCATTGAATTTTCTACAAGCTTATTTGATTTTCTTCCAATTCCTGTATTAGTGTTTTATTATTAAATCAAAGTTTATTGGTCGACCTTGCATTAATACGCCCTTATTAATATGTTACTTGGAAATGGTTTCAAATCACAATATTAATCACAATAATTACTAGTTACTCATCTCATTTTTAGATTTGTAGAATGTAATTACAGATAAGCCGATCACGATAACAAATTTAGCTGGATGATAAATCGTCCCAGAAGTTATTGTGATAAATGATAATATTGTTTTGAGAGAACTGAAGGAATGTAATGGTAATCTGGTACACATTTTCAAAGACCAATAAACTTTAAATTTTAATTAATATTTATCACTGGAACAGGAAGACTTTTTAAATATTAAAAATAAATAAACAAAACAACAAACAACAAATAAATGAATCATGAAGTCTCTCTAATCAAAATTGTCCTTCAAAAAATGTCTAGTTGAGACCAAAACACCAGACTGAAGACTTTTATCATCTAGTTTTTGGTAGAAAAAGAGAAAAGCAATAAATCGTGCAAATGGAAATTTCATGTGACTGATTTATTGCGACAGGCTGATTTTATGTTAAAATGGCTTGCCATGTGCTACAGTGTCTGCAAGCCTGTGCTGTCATTGTGCAGAAACCCTGTATGGATTAATGTCCTGCAGGACGTACCGACAAACCAGCCGTCATCGCATTTTTCCATGACACTGACGAGATCTCCCTCCTGCAGCTCCAGCTCGTCGTCATTCTGAGGCACATAACTGTACAAAGCCTGGAAACTGCAGCGGCGACACAGAGAGCACTTTGTTAAAACCAGCAGACCGGCTACGTCTAATGAAAGGAGGGGGAGGGGCTTCAGCTGAAACGCAAAAATAAAAAACAAAAAAGTGAAACTGTAAATAAATGTCACTCACATTCCACAGCTGAGACGGCTCGGCTCCGGGCTGCTGCTGTGGGACTGGGGTTGCTGGGAAATGATGAGACATGGTTTACTGGGGTGGGGGTGCAGTCTATGGAGAGAGTCATTATGGTGGTGGGACAGGGTGCTGCAGTACCTCACTGAGGTCTCAGCAATATTCAAGATCTCATTACACACTGCCTCCTGGTGGGAGCAGGAGTCGCCAGAGAGACATACAAGAGTCCCGGAGGAGGCCGAGGTCAGGGGGAGGTTTAAGGAGTTAGAAAGAGGTGGGGGAAGGGAGTCCGGTACGAAGCAAAGGCAGGAAAAAATGGGGAATACGGGAGTAATCCATTCAAAGCCAGAAGAAAAAGTAGAGATGTTGGTGAAGCCCAGGAGGAGAGGAATGAAACACCAGAGTGGGAGCATGGAGACAGGAAACATGAGACCGTTAGTTCATCGTTACAGGATATTAGTCAGTGTGAGCATGCAGACTTAAAGGGAAGCAGGTGGCCACAGATAGACGTTTAAAGGGACAGTACTATGTTTTCCAGGCACATAATGCCAGTTTTGTTTACCAGGCACAAATAAGTTTATAGCACAATCAAAGCAACCTTCAGTTGTCATAAAAATGTTATTTAAAATTTGACTTAAAAACTCCTTCTCTTTCTGAGACTCCTCCTTCAGGAAGGTATCACGCTGCTCCTCTATTAACCCTTTAATAACGTTTTTACCAGGATTTCACTGAGAAGTAGCTCCTATAATGAGCTCAGCAGGTGTCTGCTAATTGCTGCTGGCTAGTCTGAAGGAGCTGACTGGGGAAAGGACTGCTCTGTAAAGTGGAAGCTTGAAAACCCCCAATTATGAGCTAGAAAGAAATAAATGTAACTTTCAAAATCATAATTTTAGCTTTCAAAGTCATAATTATAAGATAAAAATTATAATAAATGAGATGGAAAGTAATAATTTTGACTTTTGAAGTAAATTTTGAAGAAAGTCACTTTGTTTATCTAAGGAAGGTTGCTTGAGTATTTCATAATAATAACTTTGAAAGCTAAAATTATGACTTCCTCGAGGGCGGCGCTAAGTCCAACCTGGCGTTTTGCACCAGTGAATGGTTTCCATGGAGATTAAAGGATTTCTGAAATGTGCAAGCAACACTCCAGGTTTGTTTGTGACGCGGGAAAAACATGTTAACACGATGGAAAGCTGAAAAAAAGTCAATTTTACATAATGCTGCCCCTTTAAGACAGTAATTCATTTTCTTCCTAAGAGTCACATAAACTGTTTTATATCAAATATACAGTTTATTTGTTCATTTATTAGCATCAACCACTAGCTTCCACCTAAGTGGAATAAGCAATAATTCAATTAGTCGCATAATGAATTAAAATGAGCTCATTAATTTCCATTCTGATTATTAATATTGTTTTGAAGGGCAATTTTTGTCAGCTGCTCCTCTGAATTCTATAACTTTAAAATTATACACATAAAAACATATTGCTCGAACATCCAGAAGCCTCATGCAGCCTCCAGGTTAATATATTGGACACAGACACAGGAAGCAGCACAAAGATTCAGTCATGATTACGAGCCAGAAAGAAATAATTGTAACTTTCAAAATTTTAATTTGGGCTTTAAAAGTCATAATTATAAGATAAGTTATGAGATACAAAGTCATAATTATAATGTTTGTAAAATCATAATTATAAGATATAAATAATAATTATGAGATTCAAAGTCATAATTCTGTCTTTCAGAGTCACAATTTTGAAAAGCAAAGCAATAATTACGAGACATAAAATTATAATGTCTTTTAAAGTCTTTTTTTTTTAAGTCAAAATTACTTTTGGGATTTTAATTTTTCTTTCATGGGATAAATGGGCTTCCATACACTTTTTTTTTATTTTTTACATCTATTAGCTAGGACATGCTTTAGTGTGCAGCATATGTTTAAAAACGTAAAGTTGTTTAATTTTATTAGTCATCTGTAATCTGAAGGATGGTTTTTGACGCTTAGGAAGAAAACAAATCAAGAGTTTCCCTAAATGTCAAACTTTTCTGGATGAATTGTTTGTTGTCATGAGGCACAACTTTACACATAATGGAAGTTAAAGATGAAGTGAGTTTAACGGCGTTTTGCTCAAAGTGAGATTTTCTTACCGCAAATGAGTTAACGTTGTTGTTCTCCTGGATGTCGTACGGCATCACGGGGCTCCTGGAGATCCGTCCCAGATGGTCGGCCTCGTTCTTCACAAACTGCAACACACACACATCACCAACGTCTTTTAATAAAAGTTTAGATGACTGAGCTGAAACCTGTGCGAACCCCATGTCAACCTCACAGCAGATTTATTCACAAAAATCGCTCGATTAAATGGATTAACTCACGAAAGACCTCAAAATCAATCTTGGTTTTTGGCGCCATGTTTTTCTCCTCATCGCGTTAACATTTTTCTCGTTAAATTCACCGCTTTTCCGTCATCACATCCTCACCTTTGTAATATATCAGTTTCTGAATGAAAAGTTTCAGCTGGACTTAATAAAGTGCTATTAATGTGAATCTTAAGGAACTTATGGTTTATATTTAAAAACAGAACCGCATCTAGTGCATTATTCATCCCACATCGGACCGTTCCCAGTTCCGGTTCGGCTGACATC
>NW_015114733.1:0-41853 GCF_001443285.1 Poecilia latipinna | reverse complement strand
TAGTGTCTGTATCAACGGACTCCCGGCTTCAGGATGACCAGCGGCGCCCTCTGCTGGATGAAGGCCAAACTACAACACTAAAAGAAGGTCGAAGCGGACGTTCTTAGTGAATCGATTGGAACTAATTTTAATCTAATAAACCATTATTACACAATTAATCATAAGTTGATTAATTGTCTACATCCCTAATTAACACACATGAAACCTATAAATGGTCACCTGACTAAACTTCCAAAGTCCAGTAGCAGCTAAGCTATCGATGCACAGGAAGTAGTTAGCATTTCCTGTTAGCGTCAGTCTCTAATAGCTTGTCTTGGCAGAACTATCTTTAACGATCTCAACTGGTCGTAATTTTCATATCCTCATGCCAGGAGTTGAACTGGAACTTTTCTTCTAATCCTGAAAGTCTTTCACAGCTATGAAATGCAGGCACACAAACACCGCAAAACCATTGAATGTTAGTGAACACACAACAGCATGCTTTGCGCTACAGCCTCGATCTTCTGCGAAGACCAGCAGGACTCTGTGCAGCTACAGGTCAAACCCACAGTGCCTTGAAAAATTATGCACACCCCTAAAACTTTTCCACATTTTATCACGTTAAAAATCATCAAATTCAGTTTTTCAGCTTCATTTGAGGTTTTACGTGACAAAACACAAAACAGAGCAGTTTTGAGGAATGGAAGGGAAAATTATGAATTGTTTTTTAATAGTGCAAACGGCAAAACAAATGCAATAAAAATGTTGGAAACAGAAAATAGAAGCAAAACTTCTATTTTGGAAGTATGGAAGGCTGCAAACTTGCTCCACAATAGGAAGTCCTCCAAACCACTAGGGGGAGTCTGGAGTAGGTAACAATACCTACGTAAAGATGCTCCTGTTCTGTAATATTGTAAATGACACGAAGAATGACCCTCTTTTTCTTCCAGTCTCTAATTTAAGCTACTTAAGATTTGTAATTGTAGTTAGGACTGCAACTAACAACTATCTTAATATTCAGTTAAATATTAAATCTGCAATCTGTTTTTGCAGATTTTTCTTTGACTCACTTAAGTTTTGTTTATGTAATATTAGAAATACATCAAAAGTGCATATTATCAATTCAATTCCTTTTCTGAATAAGAAAATACATATTTTATTGCCTAAAATGCTGCAGCACAGCATTCCTATTGTAGCATGAATGATTTGGTTCTCATGGCAACATATTTGGACACCACTGGATTTAGAGGTTGTGAATACTTTTCCAAGGCGCTGCAAAAGTGATGAGCACACATCAGAACCACATCCACAGCTACTCTAGGGAGGTCAAAGGTCGTTTTGCAGTGAACACCACACACCATGCAGGTGGTACCTCTGCAGGGCTACTCTGTCTGCTGCCCCGGGCCGCCCGGACCCGCTCCCCCTCCGCGCTCTCCACCTCGCTCAGCCAGCCTTCAAGCACCGGCCCGCTGCTGGGGCTCACGCTGCGCGACAGGAAGTCCTCCCCCTGCGGTGGAGTGAAGGTGAGGAAGGGCGTGGCCGAGCCGGGCCTGGGCGGGTGCGGCGGCGGCAGCGGGGAGGCGGAGGGCGACGCCATGGGGGAGACGTAGGGCACGGGGCTGGCGGAGTACGGCGGGGGCAGGTACTCGCCCCAGCGGTAGGAGACGGTGGGCGGCGGCGGCAGGGGGGGTGTTGGGGCGGCAGGGGGGCTGCCACCACCCACGGTGAGGGAGATCCACTCGGAGGAGACGGCGTGGACCTCGGGCGAGACGGAGCGGCGAGGGGAGCGGGGCAGCGGCAGGGGGGAGGTGGTGAGGCGATTACGATACAGCTTTTTACACAAGATGGAGGGAGCAGAGCGGGAAATAAAGGATGAGAAAAATTCACCAAAACAACAAAACAGAGATGAAGTGAACACAGAGGGACATAACGAGAGCTGGGCAAGTTAAAAACTAAATCTCAATTTTCTTTCAAATGTTTTCCTAAAAAAGAAATTGGGAATGAGAAAATATTTTCAAAAAGTGGATTTTTGCTTTAAGTGTTTGATGTCTGTCTGTCTGTCTGTCAGTATTAAGGCCAGGCTACAAGAATATTTGTTTAATTACAAGAATAAAGTCATAGTATTAGTAGGGCTTGATGATATTACTGAGAAAAGTATCATGATATAAGTGTTTCATATCAGTTGATATCAATAATTATTGATTCGCTTTTTAGTTTTAAATATCTGAAATACTGCCAGACTATTTTCAAGTAATAATAATGCAAGTAAATTTTTCAAAAACTAATAAATCTTAATTTGGTGACGAGTACTTAATATTGGAACTGGAAGTTTTTTTTTTATGTCCAAAATAAATAAACAAAACAACTAAAAATAATAAAGAAAATAGAAATAAAACTCACACACAACTGAAGCTATAAATAAAACGGATTAAGAAGTCTCTGTAAATAAAATTTTAGTTCAAAAAATGCGAATCGTCAGAGTGGAAATTATTAATCTAATTTTATTTTATCATGCTATTAATTGCTTATTATGACAGGTTTATTCTCCAAATTTCTCATTTTGATTTTTTGGCATTTTTCACATAAAATTACGACTTCATCCTCCTAATATTCCGACTTTATTTTTGGAACAATATGACTTTATTTGCATAATAAATGAACAATTTTAGCTTGGCTGTAATATTTTGTTGTATAGTTTCCTTGAATTCAGAATCCAAATAAACAGAAGTTTTAAAACATGCTTGTCAAACAAGATGGCCGCCCTGGACCATGGAAACCCACAGAGAGCGTTGGTGGAAAAAAATCCAGATTTTTCAAATATTATCATGTTAACAATGAATTTATCGCCCAGTCTTAAGCATGACCCAGATAACGGCGCTGACCTGCGGCGAGGCGTTGGTGCTGCGCTGCGGCGAGTGGCTGACCGGCGGGTCCGGGTAGTCCACGCCGTTCTTCACGCGCGGCCGCTTGTGCACTTCCACGTAGGTGACGGGGAAGATGCCCTGCCGATTGGTGCCGGAGATTTTCCCCTCGTACCAGTTCTCGTCCACTCTGCGGATCAGCGTGATCCGCTCGCCCTGCAGAACCACCAGGTCGGGTCAGAACGGTTCTGCTTCAGTAGTATTATCATCACCACAGACAGATGATTCACCTTCCGGAAGGACATCTCCACCACTGTGTCTCCCTTAAAGTTGAAGCGGGCGACCGCTTCTCCGTACTCCAGAACCTGGACCGGGGCGCTTTTCTTTGGCTGGGCTTTCTCTGTCGGAGGCAGGAGCTGCAACATAAAACCATTAAAGGTGATTAATTGTACGTTAGGATGGGCGACACAAAACATGTTCAGTACATTCTTTGTAAAAAGTCAGCAAACAGATGCACAATTATGCAACGGTACATCTTTGAAAAGCAGAAGTGGAGCCCTCTGCATAATGAACAGAAATGCAGCAAACGGTTTCTGGTTTCTTAGCCGACTGAACCAACCTCAACGTAACTTCGTGGGAAAATGCCGACTCTTCCATGATGTTCGCCTTCATACCAGTTCTGATCAACTTGTCGGATTATGTACACAATATCCCCCTTTTGAAACGGTAATTCCCTGAAAAACCCAAACAGCAAACTTTATTAGTTTAAAGTTGTGAAAAACGACTGACTATTATCATTATTCTGATGATTTTCACTTACTTTAGGCTTTCTGCTCTGAAGTCAAAGCGCGCCATGGCTGGAGTTCTCTGTGTAGAAATGAAACTTTTCAGTTTTCTGGATAAAATCACGAGCAACATCATTAATTTATCAATAAAATTCCAGCACATTTTAATTGGATTGTTCTTTCTGGCTCTTAAATGGCACTCAGTAAAAGAAGATCTTCCTGGGTCGTGTTGTGAGCTTCATATGCTTTTATTTTCAGTTTTGACTGAAAACAAAAAGTAAAGTGGAGTAAATTTCCACCAAATACACTCAAATTTTTATATTAACATCAGATACTTAGAAGAAAAAACTCAGGTACTCTTTGCTATTTAAAATTTGCGTGAAAAAAAGATTATTTTCAATTATTAAATTCATGATATTAAAACTTATATATTTTCTGAGGTTATCAGAATCAAAATTCCTTTTTGTGTCATTCTTTTTTTCCAGAAAATTATGTTTTTCCTTGGATAAAATATTCTTAAATTCTTAAAATTGATTAGGAACAACAGAATTCAATGGAGGTTGGGCGATAAATCAATTTGATCAATTTATCAAATTTTTGAAGATTAATTTTTTTGGAAAACCTGGATTTTTTTCAGGTGACGTAAATTGCTTGTGTTGGGGGAAAAAATAAATCTCACATCAGTTCAAAAGACAAATAAACAGATTCCATAAACACAAAAACGATTTTCAGTTTAAGTTAATTTTATAAACGCACAATATAGTCCTAGTGAATTATGGTTTTTATTTTATTTATTTCAGTTCACAAAAATGTTTTCTCAACTTCAGTTTCTGTTATTTTGAAAAATGTCTTGTTAAGTGACATTCTGCTGGCAGAGCTAGAACTCGGTTGCTTGGTAACGGGCTGGGCTGGTGTTGCTAGGTAACGGGCTGGGCTGGCGTTGCTAGGTAACGGCGCAGGGACAGTTGATTAATCTGCCAGTGGAACTTTTAGTTTTTCATCAATATTAAAGAATTATTGACTTAAAACAAACTTCTATATTCCTGAAAATTTACTCCTACATTAGTTTTGTCTTATTTCAGGAGTGCTAAGATATTTTCACTGAAAACTAGACAAAAATATTTATTTTTCAGTGTGCAGAAAGTCCCCCTCCTCCGTCTTCCTGCCTGCAGCGGTGATAAGACTCGACTCTGCGTTGTACCTCGACGCCTGATTTCCGTTTCTCGGCGTTATCTGTGATGTTGAGCAGGTCTCCGAAGCGCTCGTTGGTGATGAACTGGTGGTGCGTCGGCACAATCCCCGTGTGCCTCCGGGCCGCGATGTCGGCCTCTTCCTGTTCCCGCTTCAGCCGCCGCTGCTCCTCCAGGATTTTCTGTCAGGAAAACAAATCCGAAAGCTGCATTTCTGTTGCTAATTTCTAAAAAATCTGCACACATTTTAGCGATTAATTCACCTCTTTGTCCCCATGACGCTTCCTCAACACTTCATCCTGGCTTTCTCCGTGAGCTGGGGACGAGTCTGACAGAAACAGCAAAGTGATTTAATCACTAACTTTACATCACATGACAGCAATTTCAAACTAAAATGTTGCAGTCACCTCCTCAATTCCAGTCAACTGAATGAAAGGAAATACTATAATAAACATGCACAGATCAAAGGACCACAAAAAACAAAGTGCACTGCAAAAAAAACATCTGCATGCAGACAAGGATGAAAACAATGACCAAATGCTGGAAAAAAATATATAAAATTACAGTAAACTCCAGTAAAAAATAAAAAATCAACATGAAATCATGAGAGTATTGATGGTGAGTGACCAACATTTTTTTTTAAGTTTAAATTTATTTAATTAATTTATCAATTCCCAAACAGGAAATATCTAATCTGTTTGGGAAGATGGACGATGTGTCTAAAAGTGAAAAATGACGGAAAACCAAAATTAATATAGAAATGCATCAGTTACGTAAGGTTATAATGGATATAAAAAGCCTGTAGATCTCTGCTAAGATGCCCGGTTTCTATGACAAAGAGAAAAAAGTAATTTCAAAACTTAACTGTAACCTATGACCCCAACTGCTTCATGTCTGCATGCGGTGAGCCAGTGGAACCAAAGTTAAATTTACTGTTTGTGCTTCAATCTTTGCCAAAAAGCTAATTCTGATTAGCTAAATGGGTTCTTTGTGTCAATGTTGTGCTACAGCTATCTAGCGGTAAAAGCCAGCACCAAAGCATAATACTGCCACTATCATGCTTCACATGAGGTATTGTGTTCATCTGCAGCATTTGCTACATTTTCAGCTGCTGTGGTTCTCCTTCACACTGGCCTGAGTCAGATAATCCAAACTCATTGAAAATCCTGCTCCCCTCCTCACCTGTGGGGGCGCTGCACCAAGAACCACTGGAGGAAACGAAGAAGACGCGAAGAGCAATTTCCTCCTTCACCAAATGTAAACAAAACTGGAGTAGCGTCAGATATTAGCTATTGTAGGATTTCTCTTTTGTCTTTGGTAAAAAACCACAAGTCATTCCTCCTGTTAGCGCTAGACTATTGTGTTTGTTTTGGTTGTATTTACCTAGAATGCCCTGTGCTGTAGACCACGTCCTGTTTTTGGAGTGGGCTCCGGTCTGCTTGGTGTTCACACAGCATTCAAACCTCACCAGAGTTCATTTTTTGGCCAATTACATGTTCAAACCTCCAGGTCAATAAATCACTATTAACGATTAATTACATTTTTGGACTTTCTTCCCCACCATTGCTTTTCTGGATTAATGTCAGCACACCCAAGGCGGCCATCTTGTTTCACAAGCCTATTTAACAGCTTCTTCTCTTGGAATATTAGGCAGGATAATTCTTCTCATAAGGATACAATCATAATAATGCGAGAATAAAATCTTAACATTGAAACATTAGGAGAAAAAAATAACAAAAAATTTATTTTGCAAGCATTTTTTCTATTAAAACTAAATTCTCTCGCAATTTTAAGACGTTCCTCTGGTAAAACTGTCTTTAATCTGATGATATTATGACTATATTCTCATAATTTCACAACAATTCTCAGCCGTGCCTTAATACTCGGATGTAAAACTCAGAAGCAGTGAGTGAAGTAATAGCCACTTATTCAATGTTTTTCTGTCAGTTATAATTTCTTATTTAGAAAAGAGAGCAAGAAAAACTATTGAAACTGGATCTGGTATGAAATAAACTGGAGATTTTATTTTGACGCCTGTCGCCCAGCTCTACTCTCTGCTGATGAGACTGAACTTTATAATGTATGGCTGTGACAAACAGCTACAACCCAAGTTGTTTTGGTATTTCCTCCCTAAAAGATGCAGTTTGAGTCAAATTACAGGTGAAAAGTTTCAAAAAGATATTTCATCATCATTTATGTCACGAAATCCAGGCGTTTTAGCAGCTTTCTCTTTATTTTCTTAATGTTTGGCTTTTACTTTTCAGGTGAACTTCAGGTAAGTGTTTGCCAATCTTCAACAGAGATTTAAGTGTAAACTATAACTTGTACAGATGTAATGCTTTTACAGCCTTTAGCTCTCTAAAGGCCGTGGCCACAGCAGAGGTATTTAGTGTTTAATAATCTCAAGAAAAAGCACCAAAAAAAAGGAGTCTAAGAGAACTGCACAAAAAAGTCGTCATAAAGGAGAAAATTGGTTTGTTTGCAATTTGCAGTGTATAAAAGGTTCAATAATTTTGATTTTAAGTTGATACATTATATAGAGTTAGCATAATGGTGCTAAAAACAGAGTTGTATACATCGTATACAGGTAAGCTATGTTAAGCTAAACAGGCTAATTGTGTGGCTAGAAAAATTAGCCCGTGTGCTAAACCACCAAAACAAACCTAATAGTTTTCGCTGCTAATCAGATTAATGCGTTTTCTTTGGATAAATAAATAGTTTAGGCCAAATGTTCACTGTAATCTAAATCTAAATCTGTTTTCTTTTTCACTGCAATGGCAAATAATCTAAACCCTTTCTTAGTGCAGCGCCCCTACAGGCGAGGAGGAGAACTGCATATTCTAATTAGTTTGGTTTGTTTGACACAATGTAGCGTTAAAGAGAACAGCACCAGCTGAAAATGTAGTAAATGTTGCAATTTTGATCCCCAATTTAACCAAGTCTACCAAAGTATCAGGTGTGCAAACACCTTTAGACTGCAGTGCATTTAGACGAAATCGCAATTTTCTACGTAATCTAGACTCCTGGATGAGAGTTGTCATTCACAGTGAAAATGGAAGATGGACAGTTCCCTGTCACTTGAACACACCACACAGACTGGAAATGAGAGGACGGTGGCATTGCTTTGTGGAGGAGGAAGGTGAAGATCAATGAGAGACCACAGAGCAGTGAAAGGGATGGAGTAACGACCTCTATGTTGAGCTGCCAGTAGGTTCCCGTTGGCGTCAAACACCTGGCCGTTACTCAGCCGCTCCGTCCCGCCGCCCTCCAGCTTCTCCACGGCCTCCAGGGAGGAGAGCCGCCGCGGGATGAGGGGCCTCTGGGAGCCCGCCGTCACCCTGGTGGCCAACAGTGTCCGTCGGGTTTGGTGCGGCTGCGGGTTCTTCCGTAACCTGAAGGGTGCTGGGCCCATAAGGAAGAGGTTTCCCGGCAGCATGGCCTTCCTCTCTGCAGCGGCCGGTTTGTCCTGCTGCCTCTCATGGCGCAGGATGGTGGTGAAGCGGGTGTAGGAGGCCGGGCAGGTGCCTTTGCACTTGCTGGGCTTGAGGAGGAGCGGATGGTTCAGGTGGTGCAGGTGGTGGTGGTGGTGGAGCGGAGGGGTTTTGGATCCGCTGAGGATCTGCTCCACTTCCTGTCCATCCCCCGATGACGAAGCCGCCTCGTCCTCTGGAGACGAAACCCTGGAGTTCCCGCCCTCTGCCGCAGCGCTAACGTCCGTCGTTGTGGCTTCGGTTGTCAGGAGTGCCTCAGCGGACACGGCGGACACCACGCGGTCCGGGCTGGGGTTCCGCCCGGAGTCCAGGGCGGACAGCGACGACGAGCGGCTGGGGGCGGCGCCAGACCGCTGGATCATTGTTTCGAACTCGCTGACCCGTGACGACACGTTGTCCCGTCCGACTGTCTCGACAGACTTCTCTGTGTCGCTCTTGGCCGCCTCAAACAGCGAGGTGAGGCTGCGGACGCTGCCGTGCGGGCTGCAGCCGACCGAACTGGGCCGCTGGATGTGATGCATGGTGCGGTACAGGCTGGAGAACCCGGACGCGCTCCGTCTCACCGCAGGGGAGACGCTCCGGTCCTCCTCTTCACCAAAGCGCCCTGGGTAAATATCCTCGCAGCTGTGAGACTTGGGCTGTCTGGCGGCATCGGTTCTGCAGTCCTGGCTGTCACCACCGGGTGGCAGCAGCTTGGGCTTGAACTTAGAGGGCAGGATCTGCGGTATGCAGGCTTTGGCAGCGGACAGGGGCTTCTTACTCTTACACTGGTCACCTATTGCATTACTGGCAAGAACCGTTCGACTATTTACAGAGGAGCAGGGTGAAATTAAACAGCCATTCCCACCTTTATAATCCACTGGCAAGCATGCAGGACAACAGAATAAACAACATATTAGATTACAACGGTCACAAAGTTTACACACAAAAACAGTTTGAGTATGAGCTAAAAACCAAACTCCATCAAAAGTGGATGAGAGGAAGCAGACTTGATGCTGTGAACATCAAGTAGATGTTTACTGCATGGTAAGAATGAAACCAGGAGGAATTCGCTCTCTGGCAGGAAACTACGGTGGCCCTGAAGGCCAAACCACATCAGCAAATCACTAAACACAAAATATTCAAAAACGCAATGACATTAACACAGCACAACTACAAATTGAGAAAACAAAGTAAAAAACTAACAATTAAGGGTTTTCTTAAGAAAATTAAGAAAACACAACATTAACTAAGCACAACACTCACTGCTTAGTCAGAACAATATCCGGTTCTAAAGCCAAGTTCTTGGGTTTCTCACTTCTATTGTAATTGTGCTTAATGCTTAATTGTGCTTAACACAATTAATGTTGTTGTGTTTTTCCATTTGTAGCTGTGTTTAGTGATTTGTTGATGTGGTTGGACCTTCAGGGCCACCGTAGGAGCCTGTATCTTCGACACAACGAGGGAACAGACGGCATTCAAACAGCGACATGCCATGAAATGTCATGTGAGGTTGGAGGCTGTTTAAGCTAAGTACAACTAAAGGCTCATCGTGTTTATCCAGCTTCGGGCTTCTGTGTGTTTCAGGGGATTTTAGGTGATCGATCAGCGCAAAATAGAGAGAAATTGTGAAGTAGAAGAAAAAGGATTAGTGCCGAAACGCAGCAGTGCTGACCACTGACAACTGAAAACCATGCATAACTTTCCTTTCACTTCACAAGCTAAACTTTAATAAAATATGAAAAAGTTATAGTTTCTAACGTTGCTTTCATTGTTTGATGTTTTCAGAATCTGCAGGCGGCGCTGCTATCACGCTGCTTCCCTGAGTTTGTGAATTAAAAATACATCCTGATCCAGCCACCCTGCAGTTAAAATGTTGAAATCTGCTAGGAAAAGCTTGTGTCAGCGCCTGGTGACTCATGACTGCGATCCAGATGGTGCTGGGAAATGACACAACACTTCCACGTGATGCGAGGCTCCGCTGCGGAGCGAGTCACCGATCCGCCACATTCAAATCTGTCAGGAAAACACGCTGCGGAGGATGACTCTGCATTTTATTCATGGCAGACGAAGAGAAAAGAGTCACTCCTGCTCATGAATGCAGCACAGCGAGTCAGGGTTTTGTTTTTTGTGAACAAAGATTTGGGGCTGAAACAATTAATTGTGATTAATCAAATACTGAATTAACTCAATTCAAGTTTACTTCTATAGCACGTTTGAGCAACAAGGCAGTTTAAAGTGCTTTACGTCATAAAAACATCATAAAAGAGTCACCAGTCGTGACTGTAATTCAGGAATTGATAAATCGCTAACTGGACTCAAAAACAGCCATTTGGTGAAAAAACCCCCAACATAGTCAAAGCAGAGATTAAGTCAAAAACTACAGATCAGAAGTAACTGGCTGCTACTTTAATTTTAAATAGGACTGAAACAATTAGTCATGATTAGTCAGTTATTGAAATAATCATCAACTACTTTAGTAATCGATTAATCGTTTACTGTACAAACTGAAAAAAGGCGATTTGCTGACAGAACACAGTCAGAGGAGTACTTAAGCCAAAAATGTACAAAAATATATAAAATTAGCATTTTGTCTGTAAATATGTTTTTGTCAAAACTCTTTCAGTTGTAAAGTTTTAGCTTCACTCGGTTCAGATTTACTAAAGAATTTTAGGTTATTGTATTTCCTATTTTAAAAAAGGAATTATATGTTTATTTGTATATTTTGATGTATTTATAAGATGGTATAAAAAAGGCTTAAATGGCTAAAATCTGTAGAATGTATATTTTTTATCCGATTAATCGCTAGAATAATTATTTAATCATCAGAATAATCAATTACTGAATTAATCGTTTGTGGCAGCCCTTTAAATAATAGATTTTTTTAACATTTTGTGAGCATAAGGTGGTGTGTTTGGTTTCTGCCTTTCCTCGGCTTGTTTCTCTGCTTCATGAGCAGCGAGTGACTCAAATAACCCAGGTGGAGCCTCAGGCAGGAGCTGCATGTTAGTCAGTTGACTGGATGGGTAATTTTTCACACTGCGTAGCTGCACATCTGCTTACAACAACCACCGTTTCTAGCATTAGGGTTATAATTACCATGCAGTTTGGCTTTAAAAGTGGTAACTGTTGCATGTTTGCTCAGCTCGGTACATTGGGTCAAAGTGTCCCCGCCTTGGATCTGCTGCCCTCCAGCCCGGCTCTGCATTCCAGCTCCTGACCCCACACTGACAGCTGACTTCCTCATGCCGCCCGCCTCTGTTTATCTCACTGCTCTGTTTATCTCTCCTCATCCATGCCCTCTCTGCCTGGAGACCGCTCCAGCTGGGCGGCAGCGGAGGGAAAAATCCACCAGGTTGGGTTTCAAGACGACTTCAGACCCAACATGAGTCAAAAAATAAACAAGTGAAAAGATCCACAGGCGCATCGAAATAAATTAGAACATCATCAGATGTTTATTTTATTTTAGCTAGTTGTAGCAGAAGTAAAATAATTTTACAAAGTATTTTTGGTCTAATTTCTACTGCAAATATCTTATAAAGTAAAACAAAGCTAACTTACAAGTAACTTTTCAGCAAAAAAGAGGAGCTTGTTTTCGGTCAATTATTCCTTAATACTAGTTCTGCTGGCAAATGATTTCAATTGTAACACTGTAAAAATGTCTTACTCTAAGTGAAATAATCTGTCAGTGGAATTAGAATTTGGTTGCTAGGTAACGGGCTGTGCATGACTGGCGTTGCTAGGTAACGGCGCAGGGCCCATTATCTGTGAAATAAGTGAAATAATCTGCCAGAAACTAGAACTTTTTCACCATTATTAAGGAATTATTGACTTAAAACCAGCTTCCACATCTTCCTGAAAAGTTACTTGTAAGTTAGTTTTGTCTCATTTCATATTTGCACGAAAAAGGCGACCAAAAATACTTAGAAAATTTTGTTTCTTTTGCAGGTGTATTGAGTGGAAGGAAGAACTGTGGTAGAAAAATTGTAACAGGGATTCAAAGTCTGTTCTGCTAAAGTTGTACTTGTGGATTTATGATAAATAAATCTTGTAATAAATGAAAGAATAAATGTAAAACAACAAAAACAACCTTTTGCATTTATAACAAGTAATTTGGGATATTGGTGTATTGAACTGGAAGCATAAATCACCTTTTCAAAGTAGCTTCTTGAAAACAAGCTTTCAATCCCTGTTGGAAGCGAACCTTTTGACCACAGTTTTTCCTTTCACTCAACTTTCCATTAATATGATTGGATGCAGCCAATTTCTCCTACATGGATCGTTAATGATTTATTTATGGCAATTTGTGGACAACATACAACATAACGTGACTTTTCTGTATTGAAATGCATTTTATTCATTTTATGTAACTTTGTATTCTGTCTTTGTGAGTCTGTTCGCTTTAAGATTTTTCAAAAAGCTTTTATTGCCTTTTTTGTTGCTGCTTTTGCACAGAAATTTGCCCATTGTGGAGACAATAAATTATATTTCTATTCTTATCCCTGTTGCTTGTGTATTTTCTATTCTAACACACTTTTTCCTTCCACTCAACTTTTCATTAATGTCAATATAATCACAAAATGAACTGAAATATTGTGGATTTTCAGTTTGACTTAAAGTTTGTTAAGCTGAATTTCTAAGGAGAAAAATGTGTCCCAATATTAAGATAATATTAAGAAAATATTTCAAAAATGGAAATTTGAGGAAAATGGATTTCAAAAATGAAACTGAAAAACTNCNCAGTCAGAAAATAATTTTTGAGAGTAATAACATATAATTTATTTTCTGATAATTTTTTTTATTTTTAAGAAATAAAAAATTTAATAAAAAATGAGCAAACTGCATAAATGTGTACAAGGTTTCATGCTAAAATCCTGTTTTCTGATTGAGAAGTTTTTCAAATTAAAATTTTTGTAACATGTTCTTTGCTTGTGATAATGTTGGAACTAACTTCTTTCCATAAATGGCAGAAATAAATAAACGTCTTGATGACTTCCTGGTTTATAGAAATGCAGCTGTAGACGGTAATGAATGCTGCGACGTGATTGGCCGATAATGTGCTCTGTGTGTAATCCAACAGAACGGTTGAGTGAATCACATGCATCTAGAAGTTTCAACATTTTCCAACATCTGCAGCTTTCAGAGCTGTTTACACTGCAAAAACACAAAATCTTATAAAGTATTTTTAGTCTAATTTCCAGCACAAATGTTTTAGTACAATTGAAATAAATCAAAGCTAAAGCAGAAGCTTGTTTGAAAGCTGCAGTATGCAACTTTTACAAAACTGTTTTTTTCTATTCCAATCAGAGCCAGGAGGCTGGTCTTAATGCTGTCAATCAAATTTGTGTACACGCTGCTAAATGTTTTATCAGCAGAGAAACAACTCACCATCATAGGAAAACTGTTTATAAGCCGTCATCAATGGCTCTGCTAACTAGCTTTAGCACTCACTGCTGGCTGCAGCGTAGCAAAGAAGGTGATTGACGGCGGTAAGACCCGCCTCCTGGCTCTGATTGGCTGTTTCTAGTTAGCACTAGGAGATGGAGGAGGAATTCAATTTTTTTTAAAAAGATTATTTGTCTTACATCAAACTATCATGACAAAATGATAACGTTATTAAAAAACATTTTTCAGTCAATAAATTTAATTGAATATCGACAATTGTGAGGTTGGAGACAATTTGCTCTACGTTTGACCAAATCGTCAACCTGAATTTCTTTATCGTTTATTTTACATTGGCTGTTCTACTCCTAACTGCACTGACTGAACAAAAATAACGTTTTTTTTTTGTTTTTTTTTTACATTTGACCAAGTTTCTGAAGCTATTGGTGCATGTAAGTTACCAAATAAATTTGTAATTCAGTACATTTATGTCTGTGTTAAAAAAAATACATTTTAGGTCAGTTCAGCTGCTTTCTGAATCGGATCGGCCGATCCTGAACCGCAGATATCAGAAGTGAAAAAAGTGGATCAGTTCATCCCCACTTATCTATTGGGGAAAATGTTTTTGTGCCAGTGGAACAAAAACATCAAAATTAAGGAATTATTTACTTAAAAAGCACATATTTGATTCCAAAAAGTTACTTATAATTTAGTCTTGTCTCATTTCAAGTGTTATAAGGTATTTGAGCAAATAAATAGATAAAATACTTGTTAATATTTTGTGTTTTTGCAGAGAGCGGCCATGTTTGAAGCTGAGCTAGCGTCCTACCTTTAGAGGAGGAGGAGCTGCCATGGCGCTTGTTTAAAGCCCGCAGGCCTTGCAGGGGAATGTCGCCGCCCTCCAGGACACTCTTGTAAACGTGTCGGTCGCATTCTGGAGCGGCGGGCTCGCCGGACGACGACCCCCCGTCCTTCTCCACCTCGTTGTGTCCAGACTTGCTAGAGGAGCTGCGCCGCAAACGAGAGAGAAAAATGTTACTCAAACACAGCCGGGCTGCTTGGATGTTGGTATGTGTTTCAGTGATTTATGGAGAGAAATTCATTCCAATATTGGTGAAGGCGAGGAGCATGTTTCAAAAATTGAAATATAAAAAAAAATGCATTTCAAAAATGAAACTGAATCAAACTCACATTTTGAATGTAATTCACAATATGTTGAATTAAGTTGAACATACATTTATGCACTTTATTTTTCATATGTTTTGTAAATTACTTCCTTTGTGGGTTTTATTTTTGCTCATTTTAATTTTTTTTTGAAAATGTACTTTTTCGGATTTTATTTTAAAAATTTGAAAAATTTAAAAACTAAAAAGAGCAAAAATAACTTGCAGTTCACATTTTCCAGATTTATTTAGTTTTAATCATTTTCTCAGATTTTATTTTTGCTAATTTATTCATGTATTTCTAAAATTGTTCAGATTAATTTAAAAAAAAATATCTTATCGTTTCAAAAAAATTGAAGCAAAATAACTTGAAGTAAACAATTTTTTCAGACTGAATTTTTTATTACTTTTTCTATTTAATTTTTACTTTTTTTCAAATTAATATTTTCAAAACAGAAAACTTAATTGAAAAAAAAATGTGCAGGTTACCATTTTTTCAGATTTATATATTTTTAATTATTTTTCAGATTTAATTTTGTTTATTACTTCTTTAGAAGTAATTTTTTTTAATTGAAATATTTTTTGAAAATAAAATAAAATCTGTAAAAGTACCAAACTGCATAATTAAGTACACACTGAAAATGGATCATAGATCATATTTTTTTGATTGAGAAGTTTTTTTTAAAAAAAATTTCAAAAGCAATTTTCTTACATTTTAATTTTTCAAACATGTTCCTTGGTTGCAATAATATTGGAACTAATTTCCCTCCACAGGTCATTATCTAAAAAAAAGAAAGAGGCATCAGGGTAATGCTCCGTCATATGGGCCTCATTAAGGGGATTCTGGGTAAGTTTGTGAAATGCTTGTGGGATGTGATGTAATTAGAGCAGGAAAAAGCCCAACGCGGATCCAGAGCGAAGGCAGAGAGGAGATTTCTCTGCGTTGGGAATGATTTCCATAAATATTCCCTCAACATTCCCATCTGGTGCATCAGCAGCACCTGTGTCACCTCCGTGCGCTGGTGCTGGTTTCTGTCCTCATTCTGGCGAAAAGCTGCGACAGAGAAGCGTTTTTAAATCACTGAGCAACAGGAGGCTCCTTGGTAGGGAAATATTGGCAATGCGTCTGCGCTGGGTGTGCAGCAGGAATTCACGTAAATGCTTCTGTGGCTGATTTACGATCAGATTTAAAATAATCTCCTGAGAAGCTTCTAGTAAAAGCAAACGCCAAGCGGCATATGTCCTGCGCTTCATGCTGCACATCCCTCCACATTTAGACTGGATGGGATTTATTTCTGTCATCATTAGACTCCAAAGCACAC
Organism: Poecilia latipinna; assembly: GCF_001443285.1. Taxonomy (NCBI): domain Eukaryota; kingdom Metazoa; phylum Chordata; class Actinopteri; order Cyprinodontiformes; family Poeciliidae; genus Poecilia; species Poecilia latipinna. The sequence continues at coordinate 25,701 of NW_015114733.1, read as the reverse complement.
ATAACTCTAGTTTACAGCCTTTCCTGATCACTTTTCATTAAACATAACGGTAAAAATGTCAGGTTTGTTGTTTTTACTCTTTTATCAAATCTAAACAACTAAAATCAATCAACACTTCAAAAACACAAAACTTTACCAAGTAATATTTGGTCTAGTTTCTACTGCAAATATATTATTACACTTTAAATAAGACAAAACTAATTTTTTTCAGGAGGAAAATAAAGTTAGTTTTGTTTTATATAACGTGTTTTAAGAAACCAGATAAAACTACTATTTTGTTTTTGCAGTGTACTGTTTGCAGTAACTGCAGAGGAAGTTTGATTCACTCTTCTTTGCAGAATTGTTTTAATTCAGCCACATTCAGTGGTTCTGAGCTAAAATGGCCTGTTCCATACTTTGACTTGGCCACTTCTGGATTTCCATGAAATCATTCAGAGTTGAACTTATTGGTGTGCTTCGGATTCTCGTCCAAAGCTAAAAAAATACAATTATTTCCTGACGCGCCAAAATGACCCCAGACCATAATACTTCCACCACCATGTTGGAATGGTAGCATGATGCTCTGTTTACACTGCAAAAAATAACAAAAAAAAAATCAACATTTTCTGCTTTCTAGAACCTGTTTGACAACATGAAGTAGGTTAAAAAACCTCTGCATACATAAAACCAGGAAATCCATTTAGTTTCTAGTGAAAATATCTAATTAGACTTGAAAAATAAGACAGTGAGAAATAAGAGCTTTAAGTCAATAATTCTTTAATATTAATAAAACAGAAGTTTTCCATTTTCTTTCACTTTTTATGAATGTTCAAGAATCATTTACTTAATATAAACTCCTATATTTTTCTAAAAAGTTACTTTTAAGTTAGTTTTGTTTCATTTAAAGTGTACTAAGTAAAAACTAGACAAAAATACTTGTAAGATTGTGTTTTTATGCCAAACATGACAGTTTTTTTCAGGAAATGTGAGCTTGTAGCCTACTTCGTGTTGTCAGGCAGGTTCTAGTAAACAGAAAATGTTGATTTTTGTAAACTTGTGACAGTTTTATATCTTTTATATCCGTTCTGCTGCATCATGATGACAGAACAAACCAGTCCGGATCATTCCAGCCATTCCTTTCTGAAATATGTCAGATCCAGCAGCCATGTCTGACTCTGCTGAGGCAGGAAAACAGCGAAGCAACCATAATTTGCCCCTCAGAGGGAAGTCGGTTTATGAGCAAAACTTTCCGCTGCGAACATTTTGAGTGGCTAAACTTCCATCGGCCTTTAATCAGGGATCGCTTCCTTTCCAGCTCTCAGACGACAGACGTATCAATGGAACAAAAAGCTGGTTTGGGGTTTATTTTAGCCACCGCGCGCTCGCCCCCCGCCGCCCCCTCCTGGTGACATAATGACTGCAGCAGATGGAAAGCAGAAACGAAGGTTTATTTTCTCTAGACAGTTACCGCGCCGCGGCCCCGAATTCCTGGCATTTTATTGCAGGACATAGAAATAGACGCTGTCAGTGTCCATCAAACACAAAGACAAGATCAAACGCAGCTTTTGATCTGAGTGGAGCTGCAACTAACAGTTATTCCACTTATCAATTCATCTATTGATCATTTTGATTAGTCGGATAAATAAAAGTCCCACATTCTGCAGATTTTTTTTATTTAAGCATTTTTCATATGAAATAAACTTTTATCCCTTCTTTTATATTTGCTTTAACATAAATTGCCCGTTGGGACTTGAACAAATTATTTATTTTCTTTTTTTCTTGCTTAAAATGCAAAAAGTCTGATCTGTAATTCTTTGGATTAACATAAAACACTGCAAAAACACAAAATTTTAAATTTTTTCTAGTTACTTGTGCAAATATATTATTACACTTTAAATAATACAAGTGTTAAAAGTAACTTTTCAGGAAGATATAGGAGCTTTTTAAGTGAATAATTCCTTAATATTGAGGGAAAAGCAGATTAATTCACTAGTAACTTAAAACACGCTTCTATATCTTCCTGAAAAGTTACTTCTAAGTTAGTTTTGTCCTATTTAAAGTCTAATAAGATATTTGCACTTCAAAGTAGAGCAGCAGTGAAATATTTGGAAGAAAAGGTGATTTTTTGTTACATAATTCGAACCAGGTGAAGCTGAAAATGCCACTTGAGGAGTTCTGGGTTGAACAGACAAAGACAGGTTTCTTTTATCTTAAATGTAAAATATGTAATTTTTTTGTGTTAATTGCTTCTCTGATTGTGTTGTTCTTTCTTTTTTGAGTCTCTTTACTCCAGTTACCAATTAATCGATCACTAAATAAGTTGATGAATCCGATTAATCGCTCATGCTTCACGATCTGGTCATTCAGAACATTCAGGCAGAGGTAACAGTTTTTAAGTTATGCAGCAGCTGGGAGAGTTCCCTTTATCCCAGTGACATCCAGGTTCCTGTCTTTAAATAAACTCCCCCCCGATAGGAGCCATATCTACAACCTGAAGGGAAAACAACACAAAATGCAGCCAGGGGACACTCTGTTCTGCTGGCTTTTTGCCTCTTTAACAGGAAACTGCCGTTCATCCCTCTCATAATCACATTAAATCTGCAAGGATGAGGTGAGATTTTAAAGCTGGAGAGCTGGAGAAAGGAAGAAGCGTTGACTTACTACTGCTGCAGGTCGGAGGCTGTTTCCAGAGGGCTGAAGGAGGGGGCACTCTGCAACAAACCAAACAAAGAAGTCATTGATAGATCCACAGGAAGATCTCCTCCCGCTGAAACAAGCAGCAGCCTCCAGTCAGGCCAGATTCTGCCCTCCGTTCCTCTCGGTCGGCCGTGTGTTTCTGCGTCGAGCGTTTCCGAGCGTCTCTAGGCATGGACGGGGTGGGGAGGCGAAGCGTGTGTTTTGGCCTGCATGCAAGTTGGGAGAAAACAAGCGGCAGAAAGGAGAGTGGAAGGGAAGGGAGGGCTGGGCGTGCGTCGGTCAGGGGGCGCCATGCGGGGAGGGGCGGCTGTCACAGGCTCAGCCTATAAGCTGCTGTCTCCCACTGAAGCCACTTCTTTTGTCTGACTGAGTCGCTCTCATTACCAGCGGAGCAGACAGGGGGGCAATTAACCAGCTGGTGGGGCAAGGAGGCCGAATTACATGTATCAACACGGACACAGGAGCTCACCAATATGCAAAAGATATGAGGGCTGAAACGATTAATCGTATAAACCACGATTAATTGATTAATGAAACAGTCGCAGACTAATTTAGTAATCAATTAATCAATAACTGGAGCATATAAACACAAAAATAGACTAATTACTGAAAGAACAACACAGTCAGAGCAGAAATTAACCCAAGATGATACAAACTAAAAATGCACTAACTGGGATGGGCTGAAAAGATTAATTGGATAAATTGCGATTAATCGATTAATGAAATGGCTCTCGACTAATTTAGCAACCGATTAATAATTAACAGGAGTATACAGACTCAAAAAAGCCGATTTAAAGCAGGAACAACACATTCAGAGCAGTAATTAAGCGATTAATTGGATTAAGTGTGATTAATCAATGATCAAAATAGTCATAGATTTAGTAATCGATTAATTGCTAAATGGCGTGTTCAGACTCAAAAAAGGCCTTTTGGTTGGAAAAAAACATTCAAAGCATTTTTTAAGCAAAAACTGAAGAAAAAATAAATACATTTTGCATTGGTAGTTGAATTACACTTATCAACATGGACACAAGAGCTCACAGATATATAAACTGATTTGCGATTAAACAATTAATCAGTTAACCATGATTAATTGATTATTCACATCATCGTCAGCTGATTTTGCAATCGACTAATCGTTAACTGGATCATACAGACTCAAACAAAGGCCATTTGGTGGGAAAAAACATATTGAAAGCAGTAATTAAGCCAAAATTGTGCAAAAAAGATAGTACACGGTAAAAATATAAACTTTTACCAAATATTTTTGTCTCGTCTCTAGTAAAAATATCTATGTAAACTTGAAATGATACAAAACTAAGTAACTTTTCAGCAAGAAATAAGAGTTTGTTTTAAGTAAATCATTCTTTGATATTGATGAAAGATACTAGCTCCAGATTATTTCACTTATCATATGGGAGAAAACTCTTGTTATAAAGTAAATAGTTGTTTTTATCAATATTAATGAATTATTGACTCAAAACAAGCTCCTATTTCTAGTTTGTAGTTTGCATTACAAATTAGACAGAAATACTTGGTAAGATTTTGTGTTTTTGCAGTGCACAGAGAAATAGTCAAACACGAAAGAATAAATAATTTTCTGCATATTTAGGAGCATAAAGCGAATGCAGTGACATTTAATGGAGATTAATTGGCATTACATAAAGAGAAATAGCACATATTTTTGTTGGGGTCACTGATGGAGCAGAGCAGCAGCCAGCGGCATTTTAAAATGCTTTGGAGCTAAGCTAATTTTAGCCCACTGTTTCTGCTGCTTTCCTCTTTTTGGACGTCACAGCAGGTAAAAATAACGAGGCTCTATGAATAAGAGCACAAGTGTTGTTTGCAAATACGATTGCACAATCGTCCCCCCTCGTCTCTCCCATTCCCACCATCCCAGGGTTGCCAGTTTGGGCAAGTTTCCTCCCAGTAAGGCTGCTTTTGAACAATAAAGCTGCACAAAACTTTTAATAAAATGATGTTATTGCATTTAGTAGTTAATTTATTTTGAAAATTTGAATGTGACAACATCAATTATTGGTCATCAAGTGTCACTAATTGTCTTTGTCAACAATTATTGATTAGTTTGTTTTTGTTTAAATATCTGAAATATTACCAAACTGGTGATTGTTTCCTGATTGTTTTTAAGCAGTTGTGAGGCAAAGTGGTGAAACTGTAAAGTGCTGCTGCGCCAGTTATTCGACAGGCTGTTGCTAGGTAACCGAGGAGTGAGTGAGTTGCTAGGTAACCAAAGAGCGAGCCAGTTGGTTGGTTTCACCAGCTTAAAAGGTTGTGCGGTTTTGGATCGGAGTTCAGTGAATTTTGAATATTCTATCAGATGTAACTATCGTTATTTATCACGTGTCTGTCACATATTAATGATTTATTGTTCAGCCCCAATATATATTTATACATACATAACTATATCTGCTGCTATCAACATGAATTTCATTAGAGGTTGAGATCTGGGCGGGTTTTTTTGGGAGTAGGGTGGGTTTGACTTTGTTTTTGGCTGGAAACTGCCTGCCAGACATGGCAACCCGGCCCCAAACGCCCCTGGCAGCCCCGCGGCGCGGCCGAGCCTCCACTTCCCACACCAATGACCGGGAACATTCTGCGCTGCTCATTTGCCACAACATGCCTCTCCACCTCGTTGCCGGGGCAGATGATCATTAATACCCTCGGAGAATAAGAGCCTATCTTTGTAGGAGCCGAACACCAGGCTGGCAGGTCTATAGTCGCGTCTATTTATAAAGCTAAATGTTCCATGGCGACTTGGAGAACACACCGAGGGGTCACCGACTAATCTTCCCCGTCTTCCAGCCCACCACCTCCACCTCTTTTATCAGGGGCAAAAAGAGAGCGTCCTCTGACACTCCCGGTTATTGGGCTCACACACAAACAGCGTCAGTGGAAAGTAAACAGGAAACAATCATGGAGGGCTTATCTGCAGTGGAGGAATGGAATCTTAATCTGGTTATTTACAAGATGACTGATTAGTGTCAGTTTATGAGGACGTTTCCTCGTCCAACGGGGGGAAAATGGATCAGGTTCACACTAACCCGGCCGTGTTATCACAGCGTCGTGTTACTCTGGGACGTCCCGGGAAAAGATTTCGCGCTGCAAATGGGAGATAATGGTTGGTGACACTACATACATCCTGCTGGGATGGAAACTACTCTGTTTGCCGTTTCACCCCATCCTGCTTCCATTTTCTGCCCAAATCATCCGATCTCTCCTGGTACTTCAAACAAAGACACAAACAATCAGATGATGCACGAAATGTCCCACGTCATTTAATGGTGTTTTATTTTCTGAGGTTTTTATGTAAAACACTGCAAAAACATAAAATAGAACCAAGTATTTTTGGTTAACTTTCTAGTGCAAATATCTTGGTACACTTAAAACAAATCTAACAAGTAGCTTTTCAGCAAGATATACAAGTTTGTTTTAAGTTGATACTTCCTTAACATTGACGAAAAAGTAGTTCCACTGCTAGATTATTTCATTTATAACATAGGAAAATGTCTTGTTATAAGTGAAATAACTGGCCAGTGGAACTAGACCTTTTTATATTAAGGAATTACTGACTCAAAAAAGTTTGTTTTGTCTTATTTCAAGTGAACTGAGATATTTCCACTAAAAACTAGACAAAAATACTTGGTAAGATTTTATGTTTTTACAGTGCAGAGAGCAGAAAGGAACTAATGTGGGAAAACGTCCAAAACTGTTTATGGTTCAGCTGTCTTACAGAAAACGAGGTTACGATCCCAAACACAGCCGAAATCTCAAAATAGAAGTTTCTTACAATAGTTCGTTGAAAAATTTAGAGGAAAAATAATCTATTAATCCCAAAGGAAGAAAAATAAAATAAACTCCTATGGGATTTTTGACTTCAGTTGCTATGGTTACGCATCGTCACAAAATAGCAAAGTACAAAAAGTATTGGCAAAAATTAGTTTAGTCACACAGCATCCGAAACAATTTTTTTTTTAAAAAAGCTTCCTTTTTTTTTTTTTTTACCACAGAAAGAACAAGAAATTACATTTTCATTGCTTGAAATTATTGATTTTTCAGAGAAAGTACATTCAAAAATGAGCTAAACAACCAAAAAGTGGATCAGTTTTCAGACAAACCTGCCTGCGGATGCAAACTGAGGTATCTAAGGAACACAGGCGACAACAATTCATCAGAACCGCCGCGTTTCCTAACAGCTGCCGCGCGGCTCGGACTGCACTCTGCTGCTTTCACAGTCAAAATAGAGCGGGCCGCTGTAACACGAAGCCCATTCTTTCCAGAACCTTATTCGTGTTGATGTGTTCTTATGAACACAAACATGTGTGTGAGGGGAGCTCATCCTGCCGCCGCTAAATGCTTAAAGGTAAAGGTTAAGTGTATAACAGAGGTTAAATATGAGCGCACAATGAGCTGGCAGGCTTTTAGCGTCGCCCCGTTTAGAGTACGTCAGGTGGCGGCGGGGCGGCGCTGAGACTGGTGGCAGCGGGCCTGACGTCAGCGTCCGCGCCGCAGATGGAGTCGCTGTGGCGGTAGCAGGGGGCCTCAGTGATCTTCCTGAGCATTGATACGTGTGGAACTCCGGCTCCAGCTGGCTATGTATACCGATGACCCGCCGCTTGACTGGAGCTGTCACTGGATGTATTTTCAGAAGCAGCTTTAAAAGTGTTATCGTTATTAAAGAGGACCATTACCAGCAATCTGTAGCGCTCTCCACAAGCGCTAAAAATAAATGATTTGTTTCCTAATAGAATTTAGACAAATCCAGTCTTCAAGTTGAACTGTAAACGTCTTGAAGTTGATCAAAATGCCAAGAAGCTTTTAACTAAAAAAAGCTCACATTGCAAAAATTTTGAGTTTTGCAATACTTTACTTGAAACTGTCTCAACTTGGGTTGAGTTCTGCAGACAAAAGGTGCATAAGTTACAGGTTTCTGGCTAATAACTGATCTTTAAAGGGGATTTATTATGCAAAATTCAAATGTTGCACATTTTTATTCTCCTGTTTGGGTCTTAACTGCTTCTAAAACAACCCAATCATTTTTTGGCAATAAGTTCATGTCTTTTGGTGTCTGGAAAATGAGCCGTTTCAAAAACCTTTAGAATGTTACGTCACCTAGCAACCCAAGCTGAGTTCCGCCTGTTACCTAGCAACTCAAGCTGAGTTCCACCACATCTGGTTTCATCGCTGTGTGGGCTGCACAATGGCTGCTGGAAAAGACGCATGTTTTGTTGTTGACTTGCCATTCAGAAAGCACTTGCTGCATTCTTGATGGTTGTACAGAAGGCTCCCCTTCTGCTTTTCAAAGATGTACAGTTGTTTGCAAGTGTAAACGTAGAGTCAGAGTGTTTTTGAAATGACTCATTTTCCAGACACCAAAGAACATGATCGTTGCCACCCAATCGTTCTCCTCCACCTCATTCCTGAGCTAGTACCGTCTGAAGAAATGCACCACTCCCAACCAAAAACAACCACTCAGAGCCAGGAGACGGCTCTTAGAGCTGTCAATCATCCTCATGTACTTGCTGCTAAATGTGCTAATGGCAGAGTAACAATTTGGAGTTATAGGAAAACTATATATCCCGTCATCAGTGGCCATACTAACTATCCTTAGCATTCACTGCTAGCCACATTGTAGCAGAGAGGGTGATTGACAACGCTAAGACCCGCCTCCTGGCCCTAATTGGTTGTTTCTAGTCAGCAACAGGAGCACTGGGAGAAAGCAGAAGAGATACATTATCTGTCTCATACCGTCATTACATGGTGACAGTTTCATACTGCAGCTTTAACTAGAGGGTTTTTTGAAAGAAGTGCCAGAATGTACGGCACCATCAACTCTTCATAGTACCAGACCATTTTAAATAAACAGCCAGGAAACAGAAAATGAATCATCAACCAGTTCAACACACAAATGATTCAGCAGATAGAAAAATGCTTCTCCTTCTCCTTCGCTAATACCAAACGACTCCTGATTTGTCAATCAAGCTGCAATGAGCCATGGTGTCTGGCTGGGCCTTAAGGTCAAATGCTGCACATACCAGGTGCAGCTTTAGAAGTGGCTTTAACATTAAACAGGAGCCAGTCATCAAGCCGAGCTCACGTGGCACCCGTCCAGACAGAAACCGAGTCCGGCAGCTGCCACCGGGACTGAGCCTCCTGGACCTCCTGCCAACCTCAAACTGCAGCGTCTAGACGGCGCAGGAACACGAAGCCAGTGGTGCCGCCTCACCGGACCCGGGGCGGGGCGGCTTGGGAAATCAACATCTGTTTCTGGGCAGTTAGGACCACTTCTGTCCCGAGGCACGCATGTGTCACGGCTCTGATTCAGACCTGCGCCACGCGGATAATTTTGGTAAATATAACAGAGTCGGATTACCCTGGAGCCTGTTGCTTGTTAGGTGGACTACAAGCGAGCAGAGAGTTCTGGGTGAATCATCTGATCCAGACCTCATGCTCAGAAAACACTGCAGGCCAAAAGACGAGGAGCAAAATCCGAGTTTCACAAAGAAATTATTGGTGTAACTAAATAAACATGAATATTGTGCAAGAGTCACTTATCAGAATATGGTTTTACTATAACAGCAAAGTCACTAGAGAAACTTTTTGAAAAAAAAAATTCTTTTAGAAGTGATTTTGCTTTTTCTTCAGTAATTTCACTTTGAAGCATCACTACTATTGATCAAATTTTTTGGATCTTCTACTCACTGCGAGTAACTTAATGGAGAGCAAAACTGTCTTAAAAACATTCACCAGAGACACACCTGTAGTTTTTATTAAAGTTTCACAAACTTTATACTGAAAGAAACTGATTTGGAAAAATGTTTCTTTTGTCTGATTTTGTTGTGTATATGAATTAATGTCATTTGATCTTTAAAATACCAACATTTTCACATAATGTTGCCGTTTGGTCTGTCTGGTGATGTAATTTTTAAATATCAAATTGTGTTTTAATCAGTTTGACTTTGTCCAAACACTTCTTTACTCATACTTGAGTCATTTCTTGGATGGCTGCTTTTTATTTCTACTTGAGTAAAAATATGCTGTAATTTATCTACAATGGCCGAAATACGCTGTCTGTCGTTAGTTTATCCATATACTTGCTTTGACATGATTCCCAATCAACATAATTTTGTCTTTTAATAACTTAAATAATTTAAAAGTACTTTACATTTTTTCAGTCCCCACAAATGAGTCTCTTGCCTCCATGTTTAATTTGTAACAGGAAGTTATGGTTGTCTTGAAGCAATCTGATTGGCTAACATATGTATTACCATAGCGCTACACTGCCCTCTACAGGCTAGGCATATTTAAAACACAATCAGGGTCGGATTTGTGTGGGTTCTTGCTAGGCTAGGTTAGCGGAATCAACTAACTCACTCGCTTTCTGGTTACCTAGCAACTCACTCATTCTTTGGTTACCTAGCAACAACCTGTTGAGTAACCTGCGCAGCAGCAGTTTTAGGTTTTGCCACATAACTGCTTAGAAATAGTAGCAAGAAGTGAAAGCTGCAGATAAATGAGGAAAGGCCGCTCCACCGGTCTGGTAGTTCAGACATTTGAAACAACAAACTTATCAATAATTATCAATATTGATTGATATGAAACACTTATATCGCGCAGCCCAAATGAAAAGTTTTCTTAAACCCATGTGGACGATGTTATCTTTTTAATGATGTGGTGAGGATATTTGTTTTTTTTTATTTTTATTTTTTTTTTACATATTTGTGTACAAAACCTAACAGTATAGGCCTAGTACAGAAAATAACTGAAAATTCAAGAAAACAATACATTTTATGACTGATAATCAGTATTTAGCCTCAATGATCCATACGATCAGACACTCAGAGGATCACAGTGGGGCGGGAGAAGAAACAAGCAGACCTCACAGACAGTTTAGACGTTCAACATGGATGTTACATGACATGCAGTACGTGACGATATGCTGTCGTTGTGAGAACAGCGACCACTTACCGCTTTGTCAAACTCCATCTCTGAAAAGAATTTATACCAAGGCTCATTCTCTAAATCTACATCTTCTGGACTTACATCCTGAGTAAAGGGGCATGGCGACAGGAGGAGAAAGACAAAGAGAAGACAGTTCAGACAGCTCAGCTTATGCACACCAAGGCAGAGAGCCAACCACATGAAAGCAGATGTGATTTATGACATGACTCTTCCTGAAATTGTTTGATATTTTCAATAAAATGCTGTTTTAGTTCCTCGCGAAAAGTGATGCAACAGCAGCTGATAAACATCACAAAGCATAAAGACTTGAAAACAGGAACCAGGAGAAACCAAATCCGGCTCTTACTCTAATTAGTTTGTGACATCCAATCTGTCCTCTTCACACCATAACTTCCAGCCCAGCAACTGTCCAGCCTGTAAGTTTTGCTTTCATGTCGACTACAGCATGAAGACATTCAGGGGTTTTCAGACTTTCTGCTGCTTCCAGCTTAACAGCTGCTGCCTTTTGCTTCATATTTCATTGCATGTGAAGCTGATATCTCGGATCAAACCATAAAATAAAGTCCTGGTTTTGATGCTGCATAAGCCGAAGGACATTTGCATAAAGTGCCATGCAGAAAATATTCATATTCCTGAAATTAAAAACCATAAACTTTAATGTAAGTTTTGGGGGATTTTATGATATAGATCAGAGGTCTTCAGTTGCACCGACTAACTCACTCACTCTTTGGTTACCTAGCAACTCACTCACTCTTTTGGTTGCCTAGCAACCATAAAACCATTAAGTAACTTGCGCAGGAGCAGTTTCAGGTTTCAGTTTGGAGTGAAAACTGGATAAAACAGGAAAAGCAACCGCTAGTTTGTCTGTAGTACAGATATGTAAAACAAAAAATGAATCAATAATTATTGATATCGACTGAAATGAAATGCTTGTACGTTTTTCAGCTGTACCGTCCAGCCCTAAATAGTATGTAGTGATTAACAATAAATGAGGCTTAGTACTACATAAAACAAGTTTTTTACTTCCTACAAACTCAATGGAAATGAGTAACAGCTTCTTTAATTCATGTTTTTATTTTAAACAAGTTGACGGCCTAATAAAGCCACAGCTATGAACAATCTGATCATTTTGACATAATGAACAGATTTTTCTCACCGAATGTTTGCATTTCAGACTGAAATATGTAATTTTGGATCCACGTTAATTTTTATTTAAAGACATAAATTTGAATAAAAAAGTAATTTAAATCTCCCTAGTTGATCAGAAGTCTCACAATCCCCTTGCAGTATTTCCACAACATGAAGTGAAGTATGAATTACCTTATTTATACTTTATACATACAGTTATGCATTACTGTAGCTCAGATAAAATCCCATTGAAATACATTGAAGTTTGTAGTTTTACACAAAGAAAGAGGAAGGATGAAAGTTTCTGCAAGGCTCTCTGTGGGATTAGAGAAACAGAGTAAAATCAGTGAACCAAACATGAAGAATGAATGACTGAGTTCATTATTTTACTGGTGAACTGGAGCGAACTGCAATGGGCAAAATGGTTGGCACTGGGATCAGGCCAGATCTCAACCAGCCTGGCAATAATTACATGAGCTCAACTGCTCTGTCACAATGAAGCATCTTTTCTAAAAATCTGAGTGGAAAATGATTACATAAAGATGACAAACCTGCCAAGGACACGAAATATTTAATTCACCGCAGACTATGTGAACGTAACAGGGTTTTTATTTCATTATTATAGATGTTAGTTTGTCAAAACTGGTTTATTTATTCTTCAAACTCATTTTGTTTAGTCAAAAAGCTTTTTTCTCTCCTGACATCTTATTGTGACGTAAGTTACATTACGCTGCTCTTGGCAGTTGGCGGTTACCATGGCAACCGGTAACTGTCAGCTCCTCCCCCTTTTTTTCTGCTGCCGCTTGTATCTGTGGAGCTTATCAGGATCGGCTCTGTTTTCTTTACAAGCATTATATTCTTAACATTTATTTTAGACAAATGTATAGATATAAATAAACATGGTTTCATGTGTAATTACTCCATGTTTTAGAATAAAAAAGTGTTAAATATTAGTTAAATACAAATATATAAATTCTATAAAAAAAATATATACATAAGTGTGATATATATAGTAAGTAACTAAAATATGATAAAATATCAAATAAATGGATAAATAAATACCAAGAAACATGCACATCAAAATATTTTAATTTATTAATAAATCTATAAATGAGTATAGACACGTTGCATGTTATTGTTTACATCCAGGAATTTCGCTAATGACCATCCGTAGCCGCGCTGCTGCGGTAGAGCAACTCCGTAAACTAAACCTGGAGATGGAAGTGTTACTAATTTAATTTGATGCGCCGCCACAAAGGGAAAAATAACGCTGAAAAACCGTTGAAGAACAACTCAAAGCCACTCGTATTCCTCTTTTTTCCTCGCTGTCGACTATGCTATAAAAAAACTTGTTGCCGTAGCAACTGACTAACAACAACGCCACTAATGTATCAGCATTCAACACCAAAAAAAACACAAACATTTCCCACACGGAACATTCAGTCCATACACTGCTATGGTTTTAGGTTTGATGTTTATTTTGCGTTTGTGATTAAGTGATTGCTGTGGTAGATTAGCTACCGCTGCTGTTAGCTAAGCTAACACAGTGGTGGTTGATTAGCTAATTTAAACATCTGCTCAACTGACGATCTGTCAGATCTGTGTCGTCTTTATGTAATCATGTGTGGGTCGCCTTTGTTTCCCTGTTTAACTGAAACAAAAAACAGAAAAAACAGAGTCAAGTTAGCATAACTGACCTACTTCCCTCTCCCTCATAAACATCTCCAATAACTCTTTGAAGAATCTGAATTAATGAGCTACACCAACATTTAATTTCCCTTTGGGATTAATACAGTATATTTGAATTTTCCTGACCTTGTCTCTAGTTGCCAGAGTGCTACAATTAGTAGCAAAGCACTGAGTATACATCACGTGTAGATTTAAGACTTAGCGCGTCATGTTGACAGCTAAAACCAGCGGTAGCTATCGCGGCTGGCAGCTTTTTGTGACGTCACGCTGCAGCGTGTCTGTTTGTTTATGTTTTTAACTTCTATAGTTAAAGCTTTTGCAACTGTTAACTGAGAGCCATTGACCGGTGGTAGGAACTGTTTAGGTTTATTTATTATATTGTTTTTATTGTACAGGGGAGAAGCTGCTGGATTGATGTTAATTCAATTTTTTCTTTGTAGGTTTTATTTATTTTTCATACAAAGTAATGCTCCAGTTATTAAATGTGTGATAGTTTGTGTGATTTTATTTCCTGTACTAAAAATATCTCTATTACTTGCCATTTATGCTAAAGATAAGATTAGTTATGCATATTAATGCGATCACAGTCTGTTGCCGTCGGTAACTGTGGGGCAGAAGCTGCTGGACTGATGTTAACCACCAACTTGATTTGTTTTTTCTCTCTTGTTATAAATGCAGTGAACCTGAGTGTTGCTAACCATTAGCAGTGAAGCAGCTCGGATGCAGAGGTGGCAGAGGAAGATGATGAAGATGATGAAGGGGAGGACGCACCTCAGACCCCATACACACACACACACACAGAGAGAGAGAGAGTGTTACCGTTCTCTCCAGCTTCAGGACGGATGATTTCCCCGGCTCGTAGTCGAAGATGCTCCTGGGCTCGGCGCGGTACTTCCTGGTGTCCACCTTCTTATCCGGCGGCTCCCACTCGCTCCTGTGGAGGAAGGACAGTCAGACAGAGAGAGAGAGACACCGAGAGCCAATCCTTTTCTGGCGGTCTCCATGGCAACCGGCGCGGGCTGAGACGATTTCTCATTAAAAAAAAAAACGTGACGTTTCAACGCGCCTGCCTCCTCCCTCTAACGACGACACGGCAGAAAAATCCAATCTGGGCCGTGATTGGATTACGGACCCGGTGAGAGAAAACAGCTTTTCCCAACGGACGAAAAACAAAAGATTAAATCAGGAACATGCAGAACCAGGGACACTGACAAAACAAAAAGAAACCAACTGACTTAAATTTTAGAAATCTGATTTTAATCTAAAAATGTTGACTTTTTCTCAGAATTTTGATCTTCTACTTTGAATTTTGACAGAAATTTTGAAATTTTACTTTAATCTTAGTACTCAAATTTTTTTCTGACAATGTGAGAATTTTGTACATTTTCCCTCCAAATTCTGAGATAAGAAAAAAGTCATAATTCTGACTTTAATCTGAGAATTTTGACTTTAATTTCGCAATTCTGACTTTTTCCTAAATTTTATCATTTGGATTTTTTCTTTGAATTTGGAAATTTAATCTTAGAATTTTTACTGAAATTGTAGAATTCTGATTTCACTCTCTGAATTCTGATTTTTAACCTTCAAATTTTGACAAATTTTAAAATTCTGACTTGTGTTCTCAGAATTTAGGTCTTTTACCCCCAAACCAAATCTTGTTGTGGTTTTTGGATCACCTTGAGTCCAATTTTCCACCATCTGAGCCACTTTCTCCCTGAAGTGACTGAAAACTGGCCAGGATGGTCAGAATCAGCCCAGGAACCAGCAGAAAACTGGAAGTGACTAAACGGCAGCAGAAGCTAGCGGTTCTAGTGGATCTACTTCCTGTCTGGTACCAGACCTTCTGGCGGACGGCTTGAGGGACGAGGACCGAGTCGGAACCGGCATCAGCCTCCCTCTGGAGTCCACCAGGTCGTCGCTTTTAGAGCGCGGAACAGTTCTTCCTGAAAAACAGATCAAACTGAGCACGATTCTCTGAACAGTTCTCTGAACAGTTCTTCCTGTTCTTCAGATCAAACTGAACAGATTCTTTGTCGCTTCGGACGGATGTTCAGAAAACTCACCATCTTCCAGGTAAACAAACGGGGTCGGACCATCGTCTGAAAAAGTAGAAGAAGAAGGAGCAGGAGGAGGAAGAGGAGGAGGAAGAATGTTAAGTTGCTTTTGATAAAACATTTAAATTTGGTCTCATATTAATATTTATTCCTTTTGTGTAAAAAAGTTTGATAACTTTCTTTTAAAACCTAAAAACAAAAATGAAAATGTTTTTTTTAAATTGTAAAATCAAACTATTGTAATGAGCTAAGCTGAATAAGCTAATTTGTTTCTAAACTAGTTTTGTTTAGTGGAACAAAATATTTTTTAGATCTTTAACCACTGGTTCATTTCTTTACAGTTATTTATATATTTATATTTTGTGTGAGACACATTTAAACTTATTGTTTGAAAGAGCTTTACTGTTTCATAAGAGGCTACACAGGCGATCCAATTCTAATAAAATAAGATAATCCAAGTAAATATATTAAGTTTATTAAGTTGTCATGTTAAAGAAACGTAAATAAATTAAGTTTGAGAAACAAATGAACTCCTTTTTTTAAAGTTAGAGTTTCATTTTGTTTTTTCAGTGCAGTTTTATCTGCAACTTAAAACTGCAGAATTTAAATATTGCTGAGTTTTAATATCTGAGGTTTTATTCATTATTTCAACTCTGCATTTATGAGAGAAAATCTACCATGTATCCAGATTTGTGCATCCACTTCCTGTTCTTATGAATCATTAAAGATGCGTGTCGTATAATCCTACCATCCACCTGAAAGAGCCGTTCAAAATGACCAAAAAAAGAAGAGGGAATGCAGACGTCTTGATTTTAAGCAAAAAATACATTTAAAATCTCTAAATAATTCAAAACACATTAAGATTTAAGGTTTTTTTTAGCTTTCCATTAGGTCCAGCATCACAGGATCGCCAAGTCAATCGAAGAGCCTCAAATCGAAGCTTTTTACAGGAAGCGTCGCTCGGCTAAAACGGGGTTTGAATTAATAATGAGGCAAAGCACTCCGAGCAATAAAAATATACATATTTTTGTCAAATATTAGTTACAGGAGGATTAACAATTCATGTCCAGACCACTTAAACATCAAATTATTTACTCCACGTTTAAATCTTAGCTTATTTAGTAGAAATAAATATGTAAATAAACCACATTGAACTGTGATTATCTGGCGCTTAAATCCGAGCACTGATAATGAAAAGTACAGAAAATGTTCTGTGGAGCAGCAGCACCACCTAGTGGTCACAACTCAGCACTACAGCCAATGATGAACAATAATTTGAAACGATTAATATAACAAAAGGGAAAATAAGAGAAATAAGGACCAAAAGAGAAAAGTTAGGATCTGTGAAGGTGACAGAAACTTTTACAGGAGTGGAGCATCCTGGCCAACAACCTATCTGTGTTTGTGCTGATTATTTAGAGCCAGTTAAATAATTACCTAAACAACCATATATGGAAAACCTTATAAATGGTGATAAATGTTTAACTGGAGCTTCAGATGGAAACGTCAACATGACTGCAATAATTTAAACAACTAAATGTGATTTTTCTCATATTATTTCCAATCGCTATACGAGTTTATTGTAATTCTTTAACTATTCAGATGATCATAGGAGCAAAGTTTGGGAATAAATGTGTTTATTTACCCAAAAAAACCCTTTATTTAAGGTTGTTGTAAATGAGATATTGAGCTTTTATATGGACAAAGAATTTAACAGACCAAAATAACACATACAGGATTGTCAGGGCTACTGTAGACAGAAAAAAAGTAATTTTTCACCAAAAAAAAAAAAAAAAAACTCAAAATAATTTTAAGATTAATCATAAATTTTCTAGGAAAAAGTCTGAAATTTCTGAGCTTCAAAAATTAAAAATTTGCTTGAAAAAACCCTTTAATTTTTAGAATAATCTCAGACATTTTTGAGAAAAAATTTCCATCTCAGAAATTTCTAGTTTGTTTTTTCTCAAAAAACTGACTTTCTTTAAATTGAAAAAAAAAAACTTGGACGTTTTTTAGATTTTTTTTTTGTGCAAATGTTCAACTTTAGAAACTTAGTAATTTCCAAATTTTCTAAATTTATGAGTATTTTCTGGCAAATTTACGTTTTTTGGCAGAAATGAAATTTATTTTCCTCATTAAATTAAGATATTTATTCTCATTTTGTGCTCTGGATGTCCCTCCAAACACTGGATGTCCAACAACAGTTAGTTGCAACAACAGTCTAAAAACACAGCAGAACGCTGCAGGCCAATTAGTTTTGATGAATTTAAATGAAATATTGTCATTCGGACGTCGCTGTGTTGTTCATGCTGCAAAGCAACCAAGGTAGATGACCCATGCTAGGTGCTACATGGCTAGCTCCATCCAGCCAGAACAGTAATTTTTGATCAGTGAAAAACATTCAGTTCTTTCAATTTGAACCAGAAATTGAAATACAAGTTAACACAGAAACAACAAGCAGAAATGAAGATGATGAGCAACAAATGGAGGAAGAGGGGAAAGAAAATCTGGTGTTTGTGTGGCTGACACTCAGGAATGCTAACCGGAGAGGACAGCAACAAGCTCCAAGCCAAGCTGTTTACGGTAAGCATGGATCTAAATATGTTCTCATATATATTACAATATAGAGCTACAAAAAGAGCTAAACACGGTTCAGTTTCACTGTAAACATCCATTCATCATCTTCAAATTTGTTTTGATTCTGCTTTAGCTCCTGCTTATGGTGTTAGCTGACTAAAGCGTTAGTCAGCTAACTAAAGCGCTTTAGTCAGCTGGCTAAAGCGTTAGCTCCTGCTTATATTGTTAGCTGCCTCCTTCTAACTGGTGTTGGCTCCTGCTTATGTTGTTAGCTCTTTCTTATGGTGTTAGCTGACTGCTGCTAACAGTGTTAGCTCCTGCTTATACTGTTAGCTCTTTCTTATGGTGTTAGCTGACTGCTGCTAACAGTGTTAGCTCCTGCTTATACTGTTAGCTCTTTCTTATTGTGTTAGCTCTTTCTTATTGTGTTTACTCCTGCTAATGTTGTTAGCTCCTGCTAACGGTGTTAGCTCTCTCCTGCTAACTGTGTTAGGTCCTGCTAATGTAGTAAACAGTGGAGCAGAAGCTAATCATGTTTGTTTCAGTAAATATCTTGTTTATAACATGAAAATTAAAATTTTTCACATTATCTTCTTATATTTTGTTTATAAAAACCTGATTTCACTATAACCTACCAGCCTGCATTGCGTTTATGAGAAATATAGTAAAAAATACAACTTTCTTTAAAGTAATTATGAATTCTTACATATCACAAACTAAAACATTTGGGTTAAAAGGAAAATTACAACATTAGCTTATGTTTATTTAAATTTGAACGTTTTTGTCCAAATTTACCCGAAAAAAAAAAAAAAAAAACCCGTCTGGCTGATCCTCCCCAGCCGCATTGAATCAGTTTAATGTTTGTTTTTGTGGCTGGAGGCTCTGAGGTTTGGACAAACACCAGAGAAGGTTTACTAAAGCATTTCTGTGTTTCTGCAGACTGGAGGAACCGGAGCTGAAAATGGCTGCAGATTAGTAAAAGCCAATGAGAGCGCGGCTGCCGCCATCGGTACCTTTTGGGGTCATGCGAATGTCAAAGGTCTCGGGGAAAATGTAGGTGGGGCGGTAGGGGTTTTCCTCAAAAGGCTCTGAGCACAGTGAGACAGAGGACATGAGGGACAGGGACACACGCTGGATGGCAACAGGGACACAAAGCCGACGGCGCAGGAGGACGGACTCACCGGGTAACTTATGGATCTGTTTGAACATGGTCTTATACCAGTCCTTGGACTTTTCAGTGTTCTGAAATTAAAATGTGAGAAATTAGAAACAGATCATGTAACGATCACAATGACAAGCAGAACGCACTGCAAAAACAAATATTACCAGGTACATTCTGTAATTTCTAGTGAAAATATTTCTAGACATTTGAAATAAGACAAAACTAACTTACAAGTAACTTTTCAGTTTAAGTTAATAAATCCTTAACATTGATGAACAAAGTGCTAGTTCCATTATTTCACATATAAGTAGACCTGCCACATAACATTTTGTGGTAATAAAATGATAATATTGTTGTTCTGTGACAATTTTCAAGTAGTATTGTCAAAGATCAATTAACTTTAAATTCCACTGAACATTTAACTCTGGAGCAGGAAGACATTGTAAATATAAAAAATTAATCAATAAACATTAGAAACAAAAGACAAAAACAAGAAATCATGCAAATGTTTAAGTTAGTTTTAATTTATCATGTGATTAATTGATTTATTGCAATAAATTATAAGACATTTTTCTTCTGTTAAAAGTGGAACTAGAACTTTTTCATCAACATGAAGCATTTATTAACTTAAAAGAACCTAGTTTAAATTGATAAAAATTGCTTTAAAGTCAGTTTTGTTCCAAGACATTTACACTGTAAATCAGACCAAAAACACTTGGTAAGACTTTGTGTTTTTGCAGTGTAGTCATCAATAACAGAAGATTAACTGGTAACCCTGATGGAAATATGTCTGTTTTCCACAGAGGAGTAAAGAAAACGTGGTTTCTGTGAACAGAAGGTCTTTATTAGTCCGAAGTGAGTAAATCTGTCTCCATCAGACAGAGGCTGCTCACCCGAACAGGCACAATGGGTTTGCTTATGGGGCCGCGGACGGGGGAGTGCAGCGCCAGCCGCAGCCTCGTCCCGTCCATGTCAGAGCCTGGACTCACGGAGTCCCTGCTGGGACCGGGGCCTTTGTCCGGGTCCGGCTCTGTAAAGCACAGCAGACCGACCGGCATGAGAAACAGACACCCAGGAGGAGAACATTAAAACCCTGGACTTCATGCAGATCAGGCAGTTTCAGAAGCTGCTAGATTCATCCCAAGCTGACATTTTAAACGTTTTTTCTGTTAAATCTAATGATTCAACTATAAATTTAGCCTCACCAATAAAAATAATTTTTATTCACTTATATGGTATCACATTATAAACGTTTCGTATCAGCCAATACAAACTTATTGATCAGGTTTGTTTTGTTTTTAATATCATTATTTTTAAGCAGTTAGGAGGCAAAGTGGTGAAACATTAAACTGCTGCTGTGCAAGTTACTCAACAGGTCGTTGCTAGGTAACCAAAGAGTGAGTGAGTTGCTAGGCAACTCAGTTGCCCGGCAACTGGTGGAATCAACGAGTCAGTTGATTCCACCAACTTCCCTGTTTAGCTACCAGTGAAGCCGTCCGTCTTCAAATCCATCAAACGTTTGTGCTGCTGTTAAAGATGTTAATAAAAAAGCTTCCAGAGGTCATCAGAGGTCATTATCAATCTCTTTGAAGCAAAAGCAGCACAAACGTAGCCCAGTTCATTCGCATCAAATTTGTTTGATATTGTACATGTGAGTATGGGCAGCTGACCTCTCATGACCCCTGATGACCTCTGGAAACTTTTTTTAATAGTATTTTTTAAAAAGATAGCGTCACAAACAAAACATTTTACAGTACAAATGTACCACAAACATTTACCAATTTTGTTGGATTGGACTGATGCTGGGGCTGGTTGACCTTTAACCTTTAAACCTTCATTAGTATCTTCAAAGCAAAAGCAGCAAACAAAACAAATTGAAAAAATGTAGTCAAGTTGACTGACATGAAGATATAGCACGCTTTTTTTTTATCTATATACTCTAGCAAATAATTAATCAATTACTACTTTAATGCACCAATTGCACCAAAATTGGCGCTGGTTGACCTTTTATGACCTCCGGACACATTTGGTAATGCCTTTAAAATTTTTCCTGCACAAACGTCTGACACTAATTTTGTTAGATTTGAAGAAAATGGAGACCAACTTCACTCAGGCAACAGATGAAAAACAACAAATATCTTGTTATTGAGCTCAAATGTCTATTTATTCAATAATTCAGCAGCAAAAAGGCTTCAGGATGGAAAATGTTGCTTATTTTGTTTTCAGTTAACCTGCAATTATCTAAATATGCCACAACTATAATTTAATGGTTGTTGTCACAAGTCCAAACTGCTGCACAGAGGATAATAAATGAAGTATGACTGCAAAACATCTTAAATATTTCACAGCTGTTGGGTCTGCATAGCAGTAACTGTTGACATGGGTGTGTGAATGAGGCACATTATGGCGTTTATTAAGGCAGATGAGTGAGAAATGTTTCTGTGTTCATGTCGTCCAACATGGACGCTGCAATCAGAACGGCGCCGCCGCCGTGTGAAAGCAAACAGAACCTCTCAGTTCTGGCTTTCACATGTCAGGACTTCGCAGAAATAATCTCATCTTTCAATCTGATCTTAAGCTGGCAAAAACACAGCAGATTCCACACCGACTGTTTATAAAACAAGAGAAAACGGAGGAAACAAACAAACCTTATAATCCATCAATTATTCTGACAAATAATCGATTAATCGGATAAGAAAAAAGCACATTCCACATATTTTTCATTTGCTTTTTATACAACTAATTTAGCAATGTATTTCTAAAGTTGTATAAAATGGATTAAAGGTTAAATTAAAAACATGCAAAATGTGCCAATTTTTATCCAATTAATCAAATATTAACCGATTAATCAATTACTATAGCCGTCATTAGCTTCAGCCCTGCACACTTGTGTGCTAACCCAATCTGTGGGGGATTAGAAAAGTCCATCATCATCATCATCATCATCATCATCATCATCATCATCAGACTGCTGCATTCCTCAGGCGCCTCTGACTCCAACACTTGCTCAGTAGGTGGAGAATGTGAAAGTGACCCTCGGACGGTTTCCAGCATCACTCTGCCTGTCAGCTGGTTTCATTCCCACAATGCATTCTGTTCTGGCGCCAAACGTTCCCCAGGTGAGCATCCTGTCTGGTCTGCAGCCTCAAATCCAACAAACTGGCATAAACTCCGTGTCGTCAAACCAACTCAAATCGTTTCAACAGTGTTCCTGCTTTTATCTCAGCTGAGGAACAAACATTCAGCAGCAGCTGATACTGGCGCCACACGCTAACAGGAAGAGGAGGAATGTCTTCTGTAGGAGTAAAGTGAAAGTGAAACCAAGTTCCTTGTTTATGTGCACATACCTGGTGAATAAAACTGATTCTGATGTAAATGAACACATGAAACCTGATTGGTTTGTTTACATCATGTCGTTCATAGATCAGCGTTTCTGCTCACATTCCATGTCAGCAGAGGACAGAAATTCTCCTTTTACAACAAATCAAGTAATCGCATTTTAAAGTAAAATAATTTCCATTTGTATCATTTATTGTTTTTCTATTTTTTCTCTCTTTCTACCAAAAACTGGAGGATAAACTGTTCAGTTTGGTGTTTTGGTCTCAACTGGCCCAACTGTTTGGGACCACAGAAATATTTTAAAACAAACTTTTTGTGCCTTTTCTACCTGCTCAATAAACTAAAGTAACACTTTAAATAGTTGTAAATACAAAACATAGAAAAGGTTTTGCACGATTGCGTAAAACAAAGGTTTCTCACTTCGGGGTTGATTGTCTCCTTATTTGGGCTGAATGCTTTGCGTTTAGTAAACGCAGGTCGGTGTTTAGTTACTCCAGATTAAAGACGAATGCAGAAACGTCTAGATAAATTTTTAAGATGTTTTTCTCTGTAGAAAATTTTGCTCTACAAGATGAAAAAAGCTTGCATTGAGGTCAGGGGGCCGCAAAAAATCCCTCAGAGGGACGAAAATGGCCCCTGCACCGCACTTTGGACACCCCTGGCCGACTGTTTTTGCCCGTTTTCCACCCTAAGAAAACAAATGTAGACATGTCTCTGTCGTCTCTGTGTGCAGAAGATCTAAGTTTCTGCCTGACGAAAATGGTGAGTGAATGTGCTGCTGAAACCGGAGCGCGTACCTTCGAAGTGAGGCGGATTCTTTTGCTGCTCTGTGGCGAGAGAGAGACAAACGGCGAAAAGTGACTCAGCAGCCAAAGCTGAAGTGTGAAAGCATCAGTTGGGTTAGAGACGCAGAAGCAGAACGACAAACGTGCCTCACAAGTTGGTGACGGGTCAGAAACTGCAGCTCCTGCTGCGGCTCACCTCTGTTGTGCTGCAGCAGGACGATGGTGGGGTTGACTGAACTGGTGCGCGGATAAACACAACCGGGAGCCGAGGGGTCGACGTGCAGAGCATCTGCAGGAGAAGCAGCTTCGTTTTCTCTTATGCTTCTGGGTGAAAAGGCCTAAGAAACACAGAAAAAGCAGAACTGAACGTTATGTTTCCATAAAGCTGGTTAAACGAGGCGAAGCGGACCGAGGTGAAGCGATCCTACCTGGCGCTGGCTGCTGCTCTCAGGAGGTAAATGAGGCGCGTTGCTGCTGCCGCCCTCGGCCGCTCCTGCTTTGGATCCGTCTCCATTAATCTGGCCGGTCCAGCTGCCTGAAACGAGTCCAGAACGCTGTGAGCGCGGCAGCCGCTGCTGCAGCAGGACAAACACTGG
The DNA here is from genome assembly GCF_001443285.1 of Poecilia latipinna. Taxonomy (NCBI): domain Eukaryota; kingdom Metazoa; phylum Chordata; class Actinopteri; order Cyprinodontiformes; family Poeciliidae; genus Poecilia; species Poecilia latipinna. The sequence continues at coordinate 1,715 of NW_015114733.1, read as the reverse complement.
GGGAGGCGCTGAAAGGTGTGGCATGTCAGTGAACCACAGCAGATAAATACAGTGGAGGACCAGGGGCATTTCACAAGAAAAAGACAAGAAAAAGGTAAATATCTGCCAAAAAAATCACATTTATAGACAGAAAAAAAATATTTCTGACTTTGAAAAGCTACAAAATAAATCAGAAAGTTTTAGATTGATCTCAGAAAATTTGTAGAAAAATCTCGGAAATTTCTGAAATTTTGCTGGATAAAACTCAAAACTATTAAATTAATCTCAGAAATATTCTAGAAAAAATAGGAAATTTCTGAGTTTGAAAAGTAGAACATTTTCTAGACAAACTTTAAAATTTTTAGATTCACCCCAAATATTTTCCACAGAAAACAAGGACATTTCTAAGCTTGAAAAGGTAAAAAAATTGCTAGAAAAAAAACCCTGAAATTAATCTCAGAAATTTTCTAGAAACACGCTGATGTTTCTCAGTTTGAAAAGTCAATTTTCTTGAGAAAACTCTAATTCTGAGATTAATCTAAAATTTTCTAGAGAAAGCATGAAGATTTCTGAGTTTGGAAAGTGAAACATTTGCTAAAAAAATAAATTAACTTGGATCAATCTAAAGAATTTTTCTGGAAAAAAATAAGCAAATTTCTAAATTTGAAAAGTCAAAAAACTGCTAGAAAAAATCTGATGTTTTGAGATTAATCTCAACTTGTGAATTTTAAAAGAAAGGAAAATTAGACTTTTCAAACTCAGAAAATTTCTTTTTCCTATAAATTTGTTTTTGCTGTCATTTACTCCTTGTTTTTAAAACGCCGTTGCAGATTGTTGCTGCTGCATGTCCTCCGTTCTTTCCTTTTCTGAGCTTCATGTACAGAAAAGTGGAAAAAAACAAGATTCTCCCACAATCTCTGAACTTTGTGAGGAGAACAAAAAGCCTTTTCAGTCGGATGCAAAGATCGTTTGTTCCTTTTTAGTGCCGCTGCGCAACAATTAAAGCGCCTCCCTGTTTCCAGTCCGGTTCTGAAGGGCTCTGAGCAACAAACGGGCCCACAGCCTGCGGTCCGGAGCACAGCGTGGGCAGGAAGAACGCTCTCTGACATTTGCATGAAAATATGAGCAATTGGTTCTGAGCGTCTGGGTCAGAGCTCAGCGAAGCCTCTACAACATGATGAAATGTCATCTTCTGCAGTCAGTCATGCGATTATTTCCCCACGCTAAATATTGTTTCATCACGCTCAGAGCTGCAGTGAAAAACCCGACATACTTGCAGCTGTGATGACATTCGGCTCGCCGTCGTCGTCGTCGTCGATGTGGACGAGGGTCGCCCTCAGGGTCACCACCCCTTTCCCTTTGCACACTCTGCTCGGGTCCAAATCTGAAAAAGGTTCATCCCGATGAAAACGAAGCGGCTTCAGAACCGGGATTGTTTCAAAGCTGCAGGGAGCTCCTGGAATAGATCCGCCTCATCAGAACCAGGCCATCACATTAAAACGCTAATTAACACAAAGTTAGCTGCTGAGCCGGAGCAGATGGAGGCTCAGGTAAAGACGGAAAAACAACTTTAAACAAAAAAGTATTTTAATAAAGCAGCAGGATGACCTCACACTAAAAAAAAACAGAAATCAAACTTTTAATTCAACTGAGTTTGGGGGGAAAAAACTGAATATTGAAGAAGTAAGTATTGATCAAAAGTGCAAATTAATCACTAATTTCAAATATGAATTGAT
>NW_015114732.1:106126-110073 GCF_001443285.1 Poecilia latipinna | reverse complement strand
AAGTACAACAGGTTCGATCGGTTCGTGTCTCCAGCCACACAGCAGGAGCAACACACCACACATGCACCAATTCCTCTCACGAACATCCCAATCCCAGAAGAAAATCCATTAAAACTCTCATCATACCATACGTGAATTTAGAATAATCAAACACGGATGACCATGTAGGAGCAGTAGTGATAGTTTGTGGACTAATTTTAAGCGATAAAAGATGTGACAAAAATAAAAGGCGTTTGATAAAAGACGACGGGAGCAGCCGCTCTATCTGCTGCACTATGATTTGGAGGTGACTATGTTTTTTCGTAGTTAACATTTTTAACTGAATAAACATAACCATATATAATAATGACCTTTACTTATAGTAATTAACATTTCCACATATCATCTCCGATGTCCACCGGACTCTCAGTTGCGCCGTGTCAGCTGTTTGGGATTCCCCCTCCGTTCTTACGTCACCGAGCTTTCTGATTGGCTACCTGTCACATTCAACAGGCTGTTCTCGCTTCCAACATGTTGATTGTCTCGCAGTAAAAATTACGAAGTCTTGACCGGTCCGCCCGCGGTAATAAAAAGGCTGGGTACCACTGATTTAACTCACAGGATTACTGTAATAGCCATTAAATCCTTTATCGGATTGTTTTCACTTTCCAAATAACCTAGTTTTGGTGGCCAATTTATTGATTTTTTTTTATTGTGGTGCAAATATATGAAATTTGTTAAAGTATATTTTGAATTTTCAAAACCAGTTCAACTGGTTTGTAAGTGGAAATATCGAGGCACTATGCTACTTGACATGCTACTGGCTTACTTTTGCAAAGGAGTCGATCAGGACCTTTTGGAATCCTCCTCAGATTTCCACGATGAACATCTGCAAGTCAAATGCTTGTCATGAGTAGGATACTAACTTGTCATGTTTTGCTGAAGACTTTAATGTATAAATTTATGTTCCACTTGGTTGTATCAAACAACTATTATTTAAATATAAAGCTTTGACAACTACAACATATTTACCGATATTGGATATATTTCTAGATTTTTTTTTTAACAATTGAAATAATTGTTTATCTGCTTTGTGATATGACTTTTTTACTTGAAATTTGTATTTCAGTTTTTGTCTCGAAATAAAGACTTATGAATTAATACGAAGTTGTTTTCCCCCGTTTTTCGGCTGTCCACATTCCAGTTCAGTCGGGGGCGGTATTGCACCAATTTCCTTGTTTGCGAACTGCCAGAAAAACATCGAAGAAGAATTAGCCTGCATGGGCTAAGCTAGGAAACTGATGCTTTGTCCCATCTGAGCTAATATGTCAGCAACCATGTCTTCAGTTCAACATCTCAGAGAGTTTATCAGAGAGCGACTAACTGCTGCTGCTCAAGAAATCTTCACAGAGGTTAAAAAATCCATCATTTGCTACGAGGAAGAGCTCGATGCTCAGCGCAGGATGATGGGAATCGACTGGAAACCAGAAATTAAGCTACACAGAGTCGGTTCGGAGCTGCAGAGACAAAGTTCTGGTAGGTCTGGATAAAGGTGCTGATGATTTCACAGCAGACAGAGATCCGTCAGCGGCGATAGTTCCTGCAGCTCCAGCTGCTGCTGAACAGGAACTGATTTAGCTGCTAGCTCTGATGCTACAGAGGCTAGCACAAACATGGTAGCACAAAGAGAAAACGTGTTTATGGGTCGAGCTCCTTGACTAAATATATTATTCCAATTGTAACATAATACAATTGAAATATATATTCCGATTTATATAAATTGGAATATAAGGTGTAAATACTTCATTTATAAGCTCATATGTGATTTCGTAAATCCTAAAAAAATAATTACACCTCCAGATCTGAATACTGCAACGGAGTTAATTAGGAAGGAGAGGGGAGACGCAGAATAAGCTGTTGTTTTTTCATATGGGCACAGAACAAACTTATGAAACAAAAAACGTGCAATAGATCATTGTTTCTTATATTAAGTGAGTGACAGAGCTGCAGGTTGCACAGCCCTGATCTAGGAGGGCTGTGCAACTGTAATCCTGCCTAAATCCAGCTGAAGCTAAAAGTGCAAAATCCTCAATACTTTTAAATTGAATATTAATACATTTTAATGTGTATTTTTTGCCATTTTGGAAATATAGCAATGTCTCAAAAATGAGACATTTTTTTGTTTGTAGTTTTTGTTGTTGTAGTTATGCTCTTTAGCAGCACAAATACCTAAACAGTGACTAGTCCCGTCATTTTGGATGGAAGTTAGGACAGAGGGTCAAACTGTCCCAATTCTCTACGCCAGGGGTCTCAAATTCCAGTCCTCAATGGCCGGTGTCCTGCAACTTTTAGATGTGCCTCTGCTGCACCACACCTAAATAGAATAATTAGGTCATTAGCAAGGCTCTGGAGAACTTATCTACACAAGGAGGAGGTAATTAAGCCATTTCATTCCAGTGTTTTGTACCTGTGGCACATCTAAAAACTGCAGGACAGTAGGCCTTGAGGACTGGAGTTTGACACCTGTGCTCTATGCACTCGAACCCTTATGCTGGAGAAAGTTTTGGCACATCCAAACATTTATCTGTTCTAAGCATCTATTCAGCGATTAGATGACATTGTGATGTAGAGCTGTGTATCATCTGCATGGTTATGGTAGCTAATCTTATTTCCTGTTATAATCTGAGCTAGTGGGAGGATATAAATATTGAATAGGAGGGGTCCTTATGTATTTATCCAGGTGTCCGCTTATCTTAGCTGCTATGATGCCTGACATGAGTTTCCATGTTGTAGAGAGACAGGTTATCGGTCGGTAGTTGGATGGGACTGAACCCTTTGAGGGATCCTTCTGGATCAGGATTGTATATATTTATAAATGTATACATACATACATACTTATACAGGGGTGAAAGTAGTTTTACATTCTTGGGGGTACTATGACAAAAGTATAATCAATTGCTTCTTTGTGTGCTTTGGAGTTTCTGTGCTGATGAATTTTTTGCGAAGCGATAAAAGCTGGGTAGCTCTTGAATTGATACAAAACGGAGCCATGTTTCCCTCAGCCCTCTGGCTGCAATGTGGACACTGTGAGATGCCATGAGACCTAAATTCTGAACATCATGGCACGGAGTGCATCCCAGTTTTCCATGTCTGGTGCCTCCTCATACTGAGGAACCACACAGCTCTGTTATGAAGTTGGGATATTTTTCCTCCAACAGGTTTCAGAGGAATCACCTCAAACCAGATGTTGGACTGGATTTTATTTCAATGTCATTTGTGAATGTTAGCTTCTCATTTTCAACAGTGGAGCTATAAAGGTTGAAAAAGGTTATCATTAATTCTCATTGACATCAATATTTCCACTAAATAAGAGGCAACAAAAAAGAATTGTTTGATAGAGGAAAAGCCTCTCAGACACTGAGCTCAAAGCAAGATGCCAGAGAGCACCAAACTTTGAAAAAAAAAATTAGACAATTGATTTAATTTCACATAATTATTGCAGTAGAAGCCATTTATTTGTTAAATACTTAAACATATTTACCGTGTTTGATGTTTGTTGTGAATGACGTATTCTGGAGGTAATTAGTCCAGGTTTGTTGTTTATTTAAGGCGAGTCTTTGAAATCTTTTCTTGGATCAACTTCATTTTGAATATCAACATATTAGCCTTATTTGCTCTCTTCTCTTTCTTTGTTGAAGAGAGGCTAAGAGAAATGAGTCTGTGTATCTCATCACATTTACAAGTCAGAGTACCAACATGCCATGTTTTACTGATTAAAGATCCTACACTGTCTGATCAATTTAAAAAAAAAAAGTTACATTTGAGGTTGTAAGTGTGACTAAAATCATATAGTCTTAATGTAGGATGAGTTCTTCACTGTATAGATTCTAGAGATGTGCCGATCAGGTTTTTTCCTGCCGATTCCGATCACCAATGAGGGCCGCTCACGGCCGATCACCAATACCAAT
>NW_015114732.1:101876-103537 GCF_001443285.1 Poecilia latipinna | reverse complement strand
TTATATATATATATATATAAATCATTCATTTTATCTTTTAAACTGGTTCTATTGATCCTGTGTCCAGACAGAGGGATAATCAGTAGCCCAGCATCATGACCTGTTTGTTCTGAAGATCCTGCAGCTTCATCTTCCTAACATGGCGCCTCCTCACCCTGACTCTCATACTGACAGGAGGAACCACAGAGCTCTGTTAGGTTAAAGCTCATCTTCTGAAGTTGGGATGTTTTTCCTCCAAAAGGTTCCAGAGGAATCACCTCAAACCAGATGTTGGACTGGATTTTATTTCAATGTCATTTGTGAATGTTAGCTTCTCATTTTCAACAGTGGAGCTATAAAGGTTGAAAAAGGTTATCATTAATTCTCATTGACATCAATATTTCCACTAAATAAGAGGCAACAAAAAAGAATTGTTTGATAGAGGAAAAGCCTCTCAGACACTGAGCTCAAAGCAAGATGCCAGAGAGCACCAAACTTTGAAAAAAAAAATTAGACAATTGATTTAATTTCACATAATTATTGCAGTAGAAGCCATTTATTTGTTAAATACTTAAACATATTTACCGTGTTTGATGTTTGTTGTGAATGACGTATTCTGGAGGTAATTAGTCCAGGTTTGTTGTTTATTTAAGGCGAGTCTTTGAAATCTTTTCTTGGATCAACTTCATTTTGAATATCAACATATTAGCCTTATTTGCTCTCTTCTCTTTCTTTGTTGAAGAGAGGCTAAGAGAAATGAGTCTGTGTATCTCATCACATTTACAAGTCAGAGTACCAACATGCCATGTTTTACTGATTAAAGATCCTACACTGTCTGATCAATTTAAAAAAAAAAAGTTACATTTGAGGTTGTAAGTGTGACTAAAATCATATAGTCTTAATGTAGGATGAGTTCTTCACTGTATAGATTCTAGAGATGTGCCGATCAGGTTTTTTCCTGCCGATTCCGATCACCAATGAGGGCCGCTCACGGCCGATCACCAATACCAATCACATAATTACTATGTTTTAAATCTTAAGCACTACTGGTTACATTATGTGGAGAAAAAGGAACCATGAATTCACCTTAATTTAGACAAAAACTTGTTTTTAATAACTTTCCAAGAAAAAAACAAAACAGGCATTGTGCAAATTGTACTGCTATTGATAATACTATCTTTAACAGACTGAAAACATATGAAGGCTCTGAAGAGGCTAAATAATGCAAAAAGTCTAAATAAAACCTCTCAACATTGTCAAAAAATTCAAGTATAAAACTTAACATTCAAAGGCAAAAACAGGTTCCATTACAATAAACAATCCAGAGTTACTGAATGAAAACTTCCTGATAGCATGGCGGCTAGCTGATTACTGCTAGTTCTGATTGGCTGTTTCTGACTGAGCGGAGTAATTATGCAGATCAGGGAGGAGATCGATTATTTTTTCAGAGATTATCTGTCTCATGTTAGGACAGCGAAAGTTTTAATACGTATGTAGAATTAATTTTTTTAGGTTAGATGCTGCAGCTTTAAACAGGTTGGTGTGAGAGTCACTACCAGGTGGAGCAGAAGCGAAGCTCCGTCTGTCAAATATTACTACCTGTAGCCTAGCAGCGGTTCAACAGCGAGAGCAGAACCAGCGTCTTACATCGCAGCTAGAAGACTTAAATAATTTTGCGGGTT
>NW_015114732.1:81643-97771 GCF_001443285.1 Poecilia latipinna | reverse complement strand
ATTTACCAACTGGACAGGACCAGAAGGACCTCTGCAGCAGTCAGGAGGGAGAGCAGCTTGTCCAGAAGCAGTTTGTTGCTTTGATTGAGACTTCTACTCTTCAGGGAGATGATATGAGTGAAGAAGAGACAAGAACAGAGCAGCTTTCCCTTCATGTCTCTCCAGTGGTTGAGAGCAAAGATCAGGAAGGAAGCAGCTGCTCTGTGTCAGAGAGTCAGTCTGATACTGGCACAAAGAAAAGATCTTTCAAATGTGACATTTGTGGGAGACGTTACACACAACAGTGTAACTTGAAAATCCATTTCAGAACCCACACTGGTGAGGGACTTTTTTCATGTGGAACATGTGGAAAAAGTTTCTCTATAATGAGAAATTTAAATCGTCACAAGAGAATTCATACAGGAGAGAAACCGTTTTCATGTCAGATTTGTGGAAAGAGTTTCTCTCGAATTGATAATTTAAACGAGCACAAGAGAATTCATACAGGTGAGAAGCCTTTTTCGTGCCAGTCATGTGGAAAGAGTTTCTGTCAAATGGGTATTTTAAATCGTCACAAGACAATTCATACAGGTAAGAAACCTTTTTCATGTCAGTCTTGTGAGAAAAGCTTCTATCGAAGGTATAATTTGATCATTCACATGAAAACCCATACAGGTCAGGGGCCGTTTTGAAGCCAAACCTGTGAAAAAATCCATCCATCCATTTTCTTCCGCTTATCTGGGGTCGGGTCACTGGGGTAGCAGCTTAAGAAGAGAGGCCCAGACTTCCTCTCCCCAGCCACTTATTCCAGCTCTTCCGTGGGAACCCCAAGGCGTTCCCAGGCCAGCCGAGAGACATAGTCCCTCCAGCGTGTCCTGGTCTTCCCCCAGGCCTCGTCCCGGTGGGACGTGCCCGGAACACCTCACCAGGGAGGCGTCCAGGAGGCATCCTGACCAGATGCTCGAGCCACCTCAACTGGCTCCTCTCGACATGAAGGAGCAGCGCCTCTACACCGAGTCCCTTCTTGATGACCGAGCTTCTCTCTCTAAGGGAGAACCCAGCCACCCTATGGAGAAAACCCATTTCGGCCATTTGTACCTGGACCTCGTTCTTTCGGTCATGACCCAAAGCTCAGGACCAGGGGTACAGTATACCTGAAGTTTTCCTCTTATCTTTCCTATTTCCTCCTGCAAGGGTGGCACTTGTCGGGCTGCGGGGCCTCAGCCAACTATTCTCCCCTACCCCTCGGGTTGTTGTAACTGAAACTGCAATTTCGTTGTCTTTTTGTCGATGACAATAAATTCTTCTGATTCTGAAAAGTTATGACAATTCTAAGGGCCCTGACCGACAATTTATTTTTTGTTCATAGAAGTAAAATTTTAAAAAATGGGCCCCTGTCAGTTACAAAATTAATCATATTGTGTTTTTGAAGATTGTTTTTAGCAGTAAAAATTTAATATTTCCCACTCCCAGACCAAAAACCACACATCCCTGAACCCCCCTGGATCCACATGACATGGTTCGTTCCTGCTCAGTGCGCTTGACGGTGACACTGTTCAGCTGCAGTCAGTATAAGACAATAATGACTGTGGCAGTTATAATCCTGCTAAGAAAAATTATAAAATTAGGTTCAAAAACAGAGAAAAATAGAGAGGGGAAGAGAGAGAGAGATAAGAGTGTGAATTTTAACCCAGTTCTCCGATAGATGAGTAGACTTGGTGAGATTATCAACCATTTAGCATAGTTAGCTTAGCTACAGACTACTGTTTGCCTCCTTTTCACTTGCATTTAATGAATTAAGGAAAAGAAATACCAAGATATTCATATATTTAACTTGTCCCTGTACCTTTTACCATTTAACAGATGAGGCAGTCAGCAGCAGCTCTAACCCAGGTCCCTCCTGACCTTCCCTCTCCTAGGTGAAATTAAAGCTGCATTATGTAACGTTTATTTTTTTTTCCACATATTTTTTAAAACTGTCATTATGTTGTGACAGTATGGTATGAGAGATAATCTGTGAAAAATCCTCTGCTTTCTCCCAGTGCTCTCTAGAAACAACCAGTCAGTGGCAGGAGTGTTTTAGTGCCGTCAATCACAATCTCATGTGGTGCTGCTCATCCTCCCTCCCCCTCGCTCTGTGCTATTCTGCAGCTAGCATAGCCTGTTGTGAATGCTTAGTCTAGTAAGCATAGCTACCAGTGATGGCAGATAAACAATTTTCCTGTAACAATAAGTAGTTTCTCCACCATTAGCACATTTAGCAATGTGCTAAATATGTACATTTAGCACATTGCTAAATGTGCTAAATGTGTTAGCACATTTAGCACATTTGTGTTAAATGTGCTGCTTGATTGACAGCACTAAGACCCTCCTCCTGGTTCTGATTGGTTGTTTTTGGTCAGAAAGTTGCATTACTTTAGCTGTAGGCTGCCCCAGTCATTGTTTTACTCACAGTGCTGGTGTTGTGATATTTTGCCCAACTGCTTTTTGGGTAACGCAGACCAACCGACACACTGCCGTCCCTGAAGTAAATAAATAAAATTTGATTGATTGATTGAAGCCAAACCTGTGGAAAGATGTTCATTAGAGGCCACATGGGTGAGATAGATGGTTCACATGAAATATGGGGTAAAAAGTGTTATTACATGCTGGTAAACTGGATTTCCAAATAAAAGACACAAAAGTGAAAATTAATCATTTGCCTCACACAGAGTTACTATAATAAATATTTAACCATTTCTTGGATTGTTTCCACTTTGCAAAACATTAGACCCTCACCTAATGTTTTAGATACCCATTATTGGATTTTTTTTTTTTTATTGCGGAGTATATCTGTGAAATTTCCTAAAGAATATTAAAAATATTCAACTGGTTTTGAAGTTGAAATGTTATGGTGCTATGTCACTTGACATGCTACTAGCTGATATTTGCAAAGGAGCCAATCCTAAAGCAGCATTCATTTTCTCTTTCTGCTGATTGGCTGTACCCTGCATAGCAGACTTGGAAAACATCTGATGTTACGTTTCTGCTGTTGTCCCAAGATGATTCTACTCATATTTGTTGTTTGAATTGTTAAAATAGACTTTGTTTTTACACCATTTTAGTTTCTCAAGTATTCTCGGGTATTAAAGAATGATGGGTTTATGACCTAAAACCTTCAGGGTAGTAGCTCTCAAGGACTTGGTGAAGGAGAACCCGGCCTAGTCAAAGGCCAGACTTCAACCGTACTGTGGAGGAACAGATTTTTGTAAATCTAAATGATCTGCTGCAGGGTTATAACAAAAACTTAGTGAACATTGTTCCACAAACATGATGTTGAAGCTTTACAGTTACATTTGTTGACTTCTGTAAACGTTTATTTTGTTTTAAATCAGTTTAATTTTATGTGAATTTTAATCACAGTTTCAGTTTTGAGGTATGACCACCAACTTCTGTTTCCTCCACTTCCTTTCCCTCACTGCAGGGGTCAGGCTGATTGTAATACTTTATCTAAATGCACTGTGGTTCTACTGGTACATTTTTCTTGTTTTAATTAATTAGATTTTAAGTTATTTTTCAGTATCCCACTTCTGTTTATCATTTTATTAATTTGCTTTGATCCCCAGTTTATCACTAGATGTCTTTTCCATCCTTAGCTAAATAACATGTCAGTAGTTGGAGAAAAGTTATTTTTCAGATAATTCAGTTTGGCTGTTTTGTTAATAAACTCTGACTTGATTGGAAACAGAAGTTTCCAATCAATCTGTGATCGTTCCTTTTTGCTTGAAGAGTTTCTTCTGTCGGTACTTTGAATTAATTCCTTCAGAGGTAACTTTCAGGTTTGACTTTTGATTCCAGAGATACTGGAATTCATTCTGCGATTCAACAAAATAAACTCATTTCATTAGTAAAAAAAAACATTTTTTTTATCATAGTTAATACTGATACTAATTTTGATTCGTAAAATTGCTATTCTGCTGATTCTCACCGATGACTTGATGCCCAACAAACTGCAGAGCTTAATGTGAGACTCAAACAGGCATTTTTTTATTGTTTTGTATAAAATTTCAAGATGGCAAATTCCTTGTATGATCAAATATACTATTGATCAATATCTAGAGGGGCTAAACTTCCCTAAAACAGACGATGACGTAGATCAGATGTCTCAAACTCCAGTCCTCAATGGCCGGTGTCCGGCAACTTTTAGATGTGCCTCTGCTGCACCACACCTGAGTAGAATAATTAGGTCATTAGCAAGGCTCTGGAGAACTTATCTACACAAGAAGGAGGTAATTAAGCCATTTCATTCCAGCGTTTTGTACCTGTGACACATCTAAAAACTGCAGGGCAGTAGGCCTTGAGGACTGGAGTTTGACACGTAGATGCATACTGCACATTTTAACGAGATTGACTCTGTGGACTGATGCTGCCCCCTTGTGGCAGGAATAAATGATGAGATTAAGAGTCGGTCATAACTATCTAAATGACATTTTATGTCTGTTAGGAAAAGTAATGATAAAAGTGAAGGATATAGAGAGAAAGAAAATGTAGAACATGTATTGATGAATTGTAAAACATGAGCCTGAAAGAGAGATTGAGAAGAATGTTTAGGAGGACAGAAATGGAGTCTTAAGGGAATATTGGGAAATGAAGGAAACATAGTGGATATTTACAGATTAAGGAAAGCATTATTTATCTTCAAAATAGAAAATGTAAAAAATGTAATTTAATGGACTTAATGTTGCTACACACTCATGTACAGTAGGTGGCGGCATAGCTTAAAGTTGCTTTCGATCCGCCATATTAGAGGAGGAGCAGAAGAAGAAGAAGAAGAAAAAAACTGCATGGGCTAAGCTAGGTAGCTGCTGCATTGTCTCATCTGAGCTAATATTTCAGCAACCATGTCTTCAGTTCAGCATCTCAGAGAGTTTATCAGAGAGCGGCTAACTGCTGCTGCTCAAGAAATCTTCACAGAGGTTGAAAAAACCATCATTTTCTACGAGGAAGAGCTCGATGCTCAGCGCAGGATGATGGGGATCGACTGGAAACCAGAAATAATCGGTTCGGAGCTGCAGAGACAAAGTTCTGGTAGGTCTGGATAAAGGTGCTGATGTTTTCACTGCAGACAGAGATCCGTCAGCGGCGATAGTTGCTGCAGCTCCAGCTGCTGCTAAACGGGAACTGATTTAGCTGCTAGCTCTGATGCTACAGAGGTTGATGGCTTTGTAGCTCATGACAAAATGTTACAGCACAAACAGAAAATGTGTTTATGAGTCGAGCTCCTTGACTAAATTTATTATTCCAATTGTTATAAGTGCTAGAAATCTGGAATGCAATGTGAAAAAATAAAATAAAATCCACAAGCATCCTCATTCCAAACACGTTCACTTAAATTTTTCACTTTGTTACATGTTCACATTATTTATTGACTGTATCTAAGAATATCAAATATATTTTAAATTTAACTGAAGATATGACATAATACAATATATAATATACAATAAAATACAAAGACTTGGGTCTTATTGTATAGACTTAATCAAATCAGTCTGTCAACTACGTTGCCTGTAGGGATTTTTAATGTCCAGCAGGTGTCAGTATTCAGTGACACAGTATCAATACAGTTTTGCTATGGGTCGAAACGCTACATGACGCCTCATCTACCCATCACTTCTGCTCACACACCTACAGGTCTGAATACTGAAATGCAGGTTATTAAGTCCTGCCTAATAACCTGCATTCAGTATTCAGACGCAGAATGAGCTGCTGTTTTTCTCATAGGGGCACAGAACAAACGTATGGGGGGAAAAAAACAAAAAAAAAACATGCAATATATCATTGTTTCTTATATTAAGTGAGTGACAAAGCTGCAGGTTGCACAGCCCTGATCTAGCAGAGCAAAACTGTATTCCTATCTAAATCCAGCTGAAGCTAAAAGTGCAAAATCCTCAAGACTGTTAAATTGAATATTAATACATTTTAATGTGTATTTCAGAGAGCAAGCTATGTCTATTGCAAAAAACTGATAAAATCAGTTTTTGAAAGTAAAGTATTGAAATAATTTTTATTTCACTTTGCTGAATGTGTTATTAAATCAAATTTTGCTCTGTATTCAACAAGTCATAAAACGCATATGAACTGTCAAATATCTGCAGCAATGAATTTGGAAGGCAAAAAAACCTAAACTGTACATTTAAAATATTTTTTGTTGTTGTAGTAGCAAGGCTTTTTAGCAGCACAAGTACTTGTACAAGTGAATAGTCTTGCCATTTTGGATGGTGAAGTTAGGACACAGGGGCGAACTGTCCAAATTCTCTACGCACTTGAACCCTTATGTACTCTCCAATTGAGTTCACACTTCATAGAGGCGTGTGGGGTGCAGCTGGGGTATTGGGACCGGGCCAGGGAGACCTGGAGATTTTTTTGACCCATATCACCGTCCTCCTCAGTGGGTGGTGTTGAGAGAAACTCATCCAGCCTCATCTCTCACACTTCCATTTACTAATCTAAATCTACTATCTAAGCAATAATTAATAGGTTTTCATTTTAGGCCAGTCTTTTCAATATTTTCTTGGATCCACTTCCTTTTGAACATCAAGACATCTACCTTATTAAAGAAAATGCTCTCTTCTCTTTCTTCTCTTAGACAGTAGATTAGAGAAACAAGTCTCTGTGTCTCATCACATTTGTAATCCAGAGAACCAAAATGCCATGTTTTAATCATTTAAGTTTCTACATGGTCTGATCAACTTTAAAAAGTGAGGTTACAAGTAACATTTAAAGCATATTGTCTTATGGTACGATGTGTTCTTCCCTGAATGAATGCCCTAAAATTAAATATTTAATTGTAAAAACAAAAACAAAAAATCTGTATTAAACTATTTGTGAATTAAAATATTTTGAATTTTTTTGCCCTGGCTTCCAATTAATGTGAAGGACATTTTACCTACTTTTCCGTTAAACTCTACAAACTAATTTTAGATTAACCGTATGATGCCTACAGACCAAAATCTCCAGGGAAAACCAGGCTGATCCATGAGATAGTCATCAATTAAATTATATTAATGACGTAATCCTTTGTTCCCACAGACCTCCAACAGCCAAGTGTCTCATATGAGGAAGAAGTTTCTGGCATTCAACAAGACTTCAGCCTGGCAAACAAGTTCAATCATAACGAGAAAGTACATCAGTGGACTGAAGAGGAACAGATGGGACTAGAACCAAAATGGATTAAAAAAGAAGAGAATGAGCCAGACCCTACACTGCTCAAACATGAGGAATTGGAATATCCACTAACTTATATAAGAAAAGAGGAGCTAGATTCTTCAGTGCTTCAACATGAACAGCAGCCACCAGAACATTTACCAACTGGACAGGACCAGAAGGACCTCTGCAGCAGTCAGGAGGGAGAGCAGCTTGTCCAGAAGCAGTTTGTTGCTTTGATTGAGACTTCTACTCTTCAGGAAGATGATATGAGTGAAGAAGAGACAAGAACAGAGCAGCTTTCCCTTCATATCTCTCCAGTGGTTGAGAGCAAAGATCAGGAAGGAAGCAGCTCCTCTGTGTCAGAGAGTCAGTCTGATACTGGCACAAAGAAAAGATCTTTCATATGTGACATTTGTGGGAGATGTTATACACAACAGTGTAAATTGAAAAAACATTACAGAACCCACACTGGCGAGAGACCATTTTCATGTGAAACATGTGGAAAAAGTTTCTCACTAATTAATGTTTTAAATAGTCACAAGAAAACTCATACAGGAGAGAAACCATTTTCATGCCAGGCATGCGGAAAGAGATTTTCTCGAATTGATAATTTAAAGGACCACAAAAGAATTCATACAGGTGAGAGACCTTTTTTGTGCCAGTCATGTGGAAAAAGTTTCTCAAGAATTAGCCATTTAAATCGTCACCAAACAATTCATACAGGTGAGAAGCTTTTTTCATGCCAGTCTTGTGAAAAAAGCTTCAATCGAAGGGATTATTTGGTCATTCACATGAAAACCCATACATGCCAATTGGCGCTTTGAAGCCAAACCTGTGAAAAAAAAAGTCTTTGAAATTGGTCACGTAATTATTCTCATTATAACCCACATGGATGAGATGGGTTTTTCCACATGAAATATGGAGAAAAAGTGTTCTTTCATGCTGGTAAACTGAATTTCCACATAACAGAAAGACACAAACATGAGAATTAGTCATTAACTCACACATATTCACTGTAATAAATATTAAACTGTCTTGGACTGTTTCACTTTGCAAAACATTAGACCCTCACCTATTTTTGGTTGTTCATTTATGGATTGTTTTTTAGCAAATTTTGTGAAATTTGATAAAGAATATTGAGAATATTCAAAACCACTTAAACTGGTTTGGAAGTGTACATATTGAAGCTCTATGCTACTTGACGTGCTACTGACTGACTTTTGCAAAGTAGCCAATCAGGACGCTTTTAGCATCCTCCTCAGATGTGTTTTATGCATTGTTGATGTGATTTTATGCATTTGATTGGTTGAATAAAATTATGGGTGACTGTGAAGTTGAATAGTGACTGTTGTCTTTGTGGTTTTACTCTTGCACACGACATTAATGGACCTGGGGAGAAGGGGCCTCCCTTCTGAAGCTGCTGCCCCTGCGACCCGATCCCGGATAAGCGGCAGAAAATGGATGGATGGATGGGAGACGAGATAACAACGAGCAACAGGGAGAAAATATCTCGTTTCTTAGTCTGAATAGAGCAGTGGAGAGTATTGGTAAGGAGATGAGGAGAAGCAGGATGAGCTGTGTTTTTTTCATATGGGCGCAGAACAAACAGATGGAACAAAAATGGTGAGCCACAGACCCACTCCTCCTCAGTGTGTGGTGTTGACAGAAACTCATCCAGCCTGATCTCTCATACATTTCCTTTTGTTTTGTTTTGCTGAAGCTAAAATGCTACATGTTTTGCTGAAGCTAAAATGCTACATCTTCATTTTAATTTATTGTTGAAGGTAAAAAAATAAAATTGGTTTAAAGCACCAGTTAGTTATGGTAAATAATAATTTAGTTTTATCCCTTCAGTTCAGGGTCCCAGACCAGTTCTACTGGCCAAATTGTGTCAAAGTAGAAACATGCAAATGGTTTTTGCAAATCTACATTTCTCAAATGTGTTTAATGAAATATATCATTAAACACATGGGTTCTGTGAGACATTTCCCAGTTAGATTGATCAGGTGACTCCAACCTTGATGAGAGGACATTATTCTTTGTGTTATTTCTCCCAAACAGTTTTCATGGAAGTGTTGTCTTATGGTTGCTATGGAGACCTGATGACTCCAGGATGTTCCTCTTTGCTTCAGTTCTCTTACTGAAGATGTGTAACACCATCCTCCTCAGTGTTTGGTGTTGAGATAAACCCGTCCGAGCTTTGTTTCTCACGTTTCCAGTTGTTTAAATGTACAGTCTGAGCAGTAATGAATAGGTTTAAATTTTAGACCGGACTTTTCAATCTTCTCTTGCATCCACTTCCTTTTGAACATCAAGACAGCCACCTAATTAAAAGAAATGCCCTCTTCTTTGTATTTATTGAATAGTGGCTTAGAGAAACAAGTCTCTGTGTCTGATCACATTTGTAATCCAAAGGCCCAGAATGCCATGTTCTACTGATTAAAGTTTCTACAGTCTGATCAACTTTAAAAAGTGAGGTTACTCTGGAGGTTTCAAGTGAGATTAGAAACATATTTTCTTAATGTACAATGAGTTCTTCATTGCATGAATGCTCTAAAATTAAGAATTAATTTGTAAATTTAAAAAACTGTGGGCTGCACAGTGGCGCAGTTGGTAGAGCTGTTGCCTTGCAGCAAGAAGGTTCTGGGTTAATTTCAGGCTTATGGTGTTTCTGCATGGAGTTTGCATGTTCTCCCTGTGCATACGTGGGTTCTCTCCGGGTACTCTGGGTTTGTCCCACAGTCCAAAAACATGATTAGGTTAATTGGTCTCTAAATTATCCCCAGGTATGAGTGTGTGTGTGTGCATGGTTGTTTGTCCTGTCTGTCTCTGTGCTGTCCAGGGTGTACCCCGCCTCTCGCCCGGAACGTTAGATGGAGATAGCCACCAGCAACCCTCCCGACCCCACTAGGGACCAGGGTGGATGGATGTTGCTAATGTTGCTACACGCGCACGTACAGTAGGTGGCAGCATAGCTTAAAGTTGCTTTCGATCCGCCATAATAGAAAAGAAGAAGAAACCTGAATACGCTAAGCTAGAAAACTGCTGCTTTGTCTCATCTGAGCTAATATTTCAGCAACCATGTCTTCAGTTCAGCATCTCAGAGAGTTTATCAGAGAGCGACTAACTGCTGCTGCTCAAGAAATCTTCACAGAGGTTGAAAAAACCATCATTTGCTACGAGGAAGAGCTCGATGCTCAGCGCAGGATGATGGGGATCGACTGGAAACCACAAATTAAGCTACACAGAGTCGGTTCGGAGCTGCAGAGACAAAGTTCTGGTAGGTCTGGATAAAGGTGCTGATGTTTTCACAGCAGACAGAGATCCGTCAGCGGCGATAGTCTCTATTTTCTTAGACGACTTCGATTGTGTGGTGTTTCTAAAATGATAATGCCGCTTAATAAAATTCCTCATAAATATTGATTTATTGCAGGGGGTCCGGACCATAGTCATGAATACGCCTCATGGAGCGGGTCGGCCCGTTGCTGCGATACGTCACAGCGTCCGCCATATTGAATGTGGCTTCTCTGCCAGTAAGCTAATACAAGTAAATGGACCGAACTTCAGAAAGTGCCGTTCTACAAAGTATTTTAAGTTAATACCTGTCATTGACACATTTTCTCACACACACTAATACATTTGGTAATCAAAGAAATTACTAAAGACAGAGTTTCTAACTTTTGAAGTGATTCATTGTTTTGGGGCATTTCTGAATAAAGAGCACAATGTCTTTGTTTGATAGAAATTATTCTGATTTTTATATTGACATTGATGAACAGACACACTTTTACAGTGTTTTATTAAAGAATATATTTACATAATTCCATAATTTAATGTACATTTAACATTTCAAGACAAGAAACAAATAATTTTCCTGTATTTATTTTTTATACGTTATTGAGAAATGACTTTTGATTTATAAATCACTCATTGTCAAACATTAAACTACATCTTTTTCTTATTTTTTTCCAGAGAATTTACAGTATGTCAACTCTGCTATTGACAGCAAAGAGTGAAAATAATTTTAACAGAGTAAATTATTTTTTATTTCATTACATAAGCTACATTAATACACTAATACTTCAGATTGAGATATTTAAAAATACACAAAAAGTGAAAGAATAAAACATTTATTTATTATACTGGGAACACTGGCCACAGGCTTCAGTCTGCTGGTCACACTGGGAGAACTCAATGATTTCTGAGACATCCTGGTTCACAGGCTAAAGCCAAGGATAAAAGAGAAATTATCCAAAAGTGTAATAGAAAATACATACGATATGTTTCTTTCACATTCATAAAAATACATTTTCAGCATGTTGGCTCTGACTCGTAGCATCTTTATAGCTAAATATATCAACATGGTGAAGCTGAGCTGGGAAACAGACTGAAGAACAGCAGCTCCAGCTCTGATCCTGACTGACCTTTCCTCACTAAATCCTCTGGTTTTTAATGAACTTCTCCTCTAACAGCGGTTTCTCATCACCTCTCATTAGAAAACAGTATGAAAACATTAGCTGCTAAGCTAACAATCAGCGGTTATTTCGGGCCAATTTAGCTACATAGGANATATTTTTCGGTTGTTTAAAAGCGAATTTCTGGCTGCAAAGTCAAGTAATTCTGATCTTTCATCCTTACCTGTGAAAGGTAATGCGAATGAATACAGTTTGTTTCGTAAAACGGTTGAAACAAGTCCACACAGCACAGGACTTAACAGCTCCGATCGCTCTGCTGCCACATAGAAGATGGCGGACGCTGTTACGTATGACTCAGCGCTCCATGAGGCGTCTACGTATTGATGTNTGCACACGACATTAATGGACCTGGGGAGAAGGGGCCTCCCTTCTGAAGCTGCTGCCCCTGCGACCCGATCCCGGATAAGCGGCAGAAAATGGATGGATGGATGGGAGACGAGATAACAACGAGCAACAGGGAGAAAATATCTCGTTTCTTAGTCTGAATAGAGCAGTGGAGAGTATTGGTAAGGAGATGAGGAGAAGCAGGATGAGCTGTGTTTTTTTCATATGGGCGCAGAACAAACAGATGGAACAAAAATGGTGAGCCACAGACCCACTCCTCCTCAGTGTGTGGTGTTGACAGAAACTCATCCAGCCTGATCTCTCATACATTTCCTTTTGTTTTGTTTTGCTGAAGCTAAAATGCTACATGTTTTGCTGAAGCTAAAATGCTACATCTTCATTTTAATTTATTGTTGAAGGTAAAAAAATAAAATTGGTTTAAAGCACCAGTTAGTTATGGTAAATAATAATTTAGTTTTATCCCTTCAGTTCAGGGTCCCAGACCAGTTCTACTGGCCAAATTGTGTCAAAGTAGAAACATGCAAATGGTTTTTGCAAATCTACATTTCTCAAATGTGTTTAATGAAATATATCATTAAACACATGGGTTCTGTGAGACATTTCCCAGTTAGATTGATCAGGTGACTCCAACCTTGATGAGAGGACATTATTCTTTGTGTTATTTCTCCCAAACAGTTTTCATGGAAGTGTTGTCTTATGGTTGCTATGGAGACCTGATGACTCCAGGATGTTCCTCTTTGCTTCAGTTCTCTTACTGAAGATGTGTAACACCATCCTCCTCAGTGTTTGGTGTTGAGATAAACCCGTCCGAGCTTTGTTTCTCACGTTTCCAGTTGTTTAAATGTACAGTCTGAGCAGTAATGAATAGGTTTAAATTTTAGACCGGACTTTTCAATCTTCTCTTGCATCCACTTCCTTTTGAACATCAAGACAGCCACCTAATTAAAAGAAATGCCCTCTTCTTTGTATTTATTGAATAGTGGCTTAGAGAAACAAGTCTCTGTGTCTGATCACATTTGTAATCCAAAGGCCCAGAATGCCATGTTCTACTGATTAAAGTTTCTACAGTCTGATCAACTTTAAAAAGTGAGGTTACTCTGGAGGTTTCAAGTGAGATTAGAAACATATTTTCTTAATGTACAATGAGTTCTTCATTGCATGAATGCTCTAAAATTAAGAATTAATTTGTAAATTTAAAAAACTGTGGGCTGCACAGTGGCGCAGTTGGTAGAGCTGTTGCCTTGCAGCAAGAAGGTTCTGGGTTAATTTCAGGCTTATGGTGTTTCTGCATGGAGTTTGCATGTTCTCCCTGTGCATACGTGGGTTCTCTCCGGGTACTCTGGGTTTGTCCCACAGTCCAAAAACATGATTAGGTTAATTGGTCTCTAAATTATCCCCAGGTATGAGTGTGTGTGTGTGCATGGTTGTTTGTCCTGTCTGTCTCTGTGCTGTCCAGGGTGTACCCCGCCTCTCGCCCGGAACGTTAGATGGAGATAGCCACCAGCAACCCTCCCGACCCCACTAGGGACCAGGGTGGATGGATGTTGCTAATGTTGCTACACGCGCACGTACAGTAGGTGGCAGCATAGCTTAAAGTTGCTTTCGATCCGCCATAATAGAAAAGAAGAAGAAACCTGAATACGCTAAGCTAGAAAACTGCTGCTTTGTCTCATCTGAGCTAATATTTCAGCAACCATGTCTTCAGTTCAGCATCTCAGAGAGTTTATCAGAGAGCGACTAACTGCTGCTGCTCAAGAAATCTTCACAGAGGTTGAAAAAACCATCATTTGCTACGAGGAAGAGCTCGATGCTCAGCGCAGGATGATGGGGATCGACTGGAAACCACAAATTAAGCTACACAGAGTCGGTTCGGAGCTGCAGAGACAAAGTTCTGGTAGGTCTGGATAAAGGTGCTGATGTTTTCACAGCAGACAGAGATCCGTCAGCGGCGATAGTCTCTATTTTCTTAGACGACTTCGATTGTGTGGTGTTTCTAAAATGATAATGCCGCTTAATAAAATTCCTCATAAATATTGATTTATTGCAGGGGGTCCGGACCATAGTCATGAATACGCCTCATGGAGCGGGTCGGCCCGTTGCTGCGATACGTCACAGCGTCCGCCATATTGAATGTGGCTTCTCTGCCAGTAAGCTAATACAAGTAAATGGACCGAACTTCAGAAAGTGCCGTTCTACAAAGTTTTTTAAGTTAATACCCGTCATTGACACATTTTCTCACACACACTAATACATTTGGTAATCAAAGAAATTACTAAAGACAGAGTTTCTAACTTTTGAAGTGATTCATTGTTTTGGGGCATTTCTGAATAAAGAGCACAATGTCTTTGTTTGATAGAAATTATTCTGATTTTTATATTGACATTGATGAACAGACACACTTTTACAGTGTTTTATTAAAGAACATATTTATTTAAAAGTGAATTTCTCGCTGCAAAGTCAAGTAATTCTCATCTTTCATCCTTACCTGTGAAAGGTAATGCCAATGAATCCAGTTTGTTTCATAAAACGGCTGAAACAAGTTCACACAGCACAGGACTTAAGGAGCTCCGATCGCCCTGCTGCCACATAGAGGATGGCGGACGCTGTTACGTATGACTCAGCGCTCCATGAGGCGTCTACGTATTCATGTCTATGGTCCAGACTCCCCCGACCACCCCCTGGGTTTTACGCCTATGCCTCCAGGTCTGAAAACTGCAATGGAGGTTATTAGGAAGGAGAGGGGGAGAGGCAGGATGAGCTGTTGTTTTTTTCATATGGGCACATAACAAACGTAAGAAACAAAAAATGTTTGACTCATTTATATTAAGCGAGTCACAGAGCTGCAGGTTGCACAGCCCTGATCTAGCAGATGAAAACTAATCCTGCCTAAGTCCAGCTGAGGCTAAAACTGCAAAATCCTCAAGACTGTTAAATTGAACATTAATACATTTTAATGTGTATTTTTTGTCATTTTGGAAATATGGCTATGTTCACAGAGCAAGCTGTGTCTGTTGCAAAAATGAGAAAGAAATCAGCTTTTAACAGTAAAGTATTAAAGTAATTTTTATTTCACTCTGCTGAATGTGTGAAACTCTACAAACTAATTTTAGTTGAACCGTATGATGCCTACAGACCAGAATCTCCAGGACAAGCCAGGCTGATCCATGAGATAACAATCAATTAAATTATATTAATTATGTCGTTCTTGTTCCCACAGACCTCCAACAGCCAAGTGTCTCCTATGAGGAAGAAGATTCTGCCATCCAACAAGTCTGGAGCCTGGCAAGTAGGTCCAGTCAGGACCAGAAAAAACATCAGTGGACTGAAGAGGAACAGATAGAACCAGGAACAAATTGGATTAAAATAGAAGAGGAGGAACCAGAACCTGCACTGCTCAAACACGAGGAAATAGAATATCCACTAACATACGTAAGAAAAGAGGAGCTAGATTCTTCAGTGCTTCAACATGAACAGCAGCCACCAGAACATTTACCAACTGGACAGGACCAGAAGGACCTCTGCAGCAGTCAGGAGGGAGAGCAGCTTGTCCAGAAGCAGTTTGTTGCTTTGATTGAGACTTCTACTCTTCAGGGAGATGATGTGAATGAAGAAGAGACAAGAACAGAGCAGCTTTCCCTTCATATCTCTCCAGTGGTTGAGAGCAAAGATCAGGAAGGAAGCAGCTCCTCCGAGTCAGAGAGTCAGTCTGATACTGGCACAAAGAAAAGACCTTTCAAATGTGACATTTGTGGGAGACGTTACACCCAACATTATAAGTTGAAAAACCATTACAGAACCCACACTGGTGAGGGACTTTTTTCATGTGAAACATGCGGAAAGAGTTTCTCTACAAGTTATGTTTTAAATAGTCACAAGAAAACTCATACAGGAGAGAAACCTTTTTCATGCCAGATATGTGGGAAGAGTTTCTCTCGAATTGGTCATTTAAAGGACCACAAAAGAATTCATACAGGTGAGAGACCTTTTTCATGCCAGATATGTGGAAAGAGTTTCTGTCTAATGAGTATTTTAAATCGTCACAAGACAATTCATACAGGTGAGAGGCCTTTTTCATGCCAGATATGTGGGAAGAGTTTCTCTCGAATTGGTAATTTAAAGGACCACAAAAGAATTCATACAGGTG
>NW_015114732.1:70439-77957 GCF_001443285.1 Poecilia latipinna | reverse complement strand
GGACCACAAAAGAATTCATACAGGTGAGAAGCCTTTTTCATGCCAGATATGTGGGAAGAGTTTCTCTCGAATTGGTAATTTAAAGGACCACAAAATAATTCATACAGGTGAGAAGCTTTTTTCATGCCAGTCTTGTGAAAAAAGCTTCAATCGAAGGGATAATTTGATAATTCACATGAAAACCCATACAGGTCAGGGGCTCCTTTGAAGCCAAACCAGTGGGGAAAAAAAATGTTCTTTGTAATTGGTTACTTAATTATTCTCATTAGAACCCACATTCAGGAGCCTGGTTTTTCACATGAAATATGGAGAAAAAAGTGTTTCTTTATGCTGGTAAACTGAATTTCCACATGAAACAAATGCAAAAAAGTGAGAATTAGTCATTTAACTCATACAGATTTACTGTAATAAATATTAAACCCTTTATTGGATTGTTTTCACTTTGCAAAATACATTAGACCCTCAACTAGTTTTGGTTGCCCATTTGTGGATTTTTTTATTTTTTTATTGTGGTGCATATCTATGAAATTTAAGGCATATTTAGAATATTCAAAACCAGTTCAATTGGTTTGTATGTGTAAATATTGAAGCACCATGTTACTTAACATGCCACTGACTGACTTTTGCAAAGTAGCCAATCGGGACGCTTTCAGCATCCTGAATCCAGAATCCTCCTCAAAATTGGACTTTCAGATGTAAATCTGTTTGTCATGAATAACATACCAACTTTTCATGCTTTACTGAAGAATTTTATGTACAAATTTATGTGCCACTTGGATTTATCAAACACCTTAACAAAACCTCTGACAACTTCAACATATACTTGATATATTTCTAGCTTTTTAACAATTGGAATAATTGTTTATCTGCTTTGTGATTTTTCTTTTTTTACTTGAAATGTGTATTTCATTTTTGTCTAAATGGTATGGACTATCTTTTGTTTTGAAATAACAACTTGTGAATTAATACGAAGTTGTTTTTCCCCGTTTATCGCATGTCCACCCTCCAGTTCAGAAGGGGGCGGTATTAGACCAATTTCCTTCTTTGCCAACCGCCAAAAATACATCGGAGGAGGAGGAGGAGGAGGATAGACATAATATAAGAAAAGACGCCTCATGGACTGCTCTCGCCTATTGTCGCTGATGAGCTTTAGGGCGGCCATCTTGGAGCGATGACGTATCAGCGCATTTAATCGATCATAGCACGCTCTTTGGTTGCTGGAAACCATATTCAAACATCTATCAAAGCTACATTTATAAGCAATTGTATTATTTAAGTATGTTTTTAATACATAGTTCAGCATATTTAAATATGCTTAGTGGCTATAACAATAGAATAGGAAAGGAATATTCTGATATTGATGTATGAAGAGCATATTACAAAGCACACAGCCGTTCATAATTTATTTAATAAATTATTTAGTAATATCAATACATATTTATATAACTATACAAACACAAATAAATAATGATTAATAATGACACAAATAATGATTAATACTGAATAATATATATTGGATACATGTTTATATGTATATAGATACACATATATAGATATATGTGTTTGTATAGTTATATAAATATATATTGATATTACTAAATTTATTAAATTATGAACAGCTGTGTGATTTGTAATATGCTCATCATACATCAATATCAGAATATTCCATTGCTTTTCTATTGTTATAGCCACTAAGCATATTTAAATATGTTGAACTATGTATTGTATGAATTGTATTTTTAACTATATTTAAAAATACAATTGTTTATAAATGTTGCTTCGATAGATGTTTGAATATGGTTTCCAGTAACAAAAAAGTATGTTATGATCGAGTAAATGCGCTGATACGTCATTGTGCCTGCTAAACACATAACACTGAGTGGAGTGGTGTACCACTCCAAGATGGCCGCCCTAAATCTCGTAAGTGACAATAGGAGAGAGCCATCCATGAGGCGTCTATTCTTATATTATGTCTATGATGCGGGGTCTACTCTTATATTATGTTTAAGAGAAGAAGAATAAGAAGAAAAGCCCACGAGAAATGTTATTCACTTTTTGCAGATGAGGGAGCTGTTTGGAAAAGAGTGAACAATGTAGATTTTATTGTTAAAAATTACAGAAGGTTATTATTGAAATATTGAAATGGGCGTTGCAATGGGGATTTAAGTTTTCAGTTGAAAAAAACAAAAGTCATGATATTTACTCAGAAACAAATAAACAAGAAAATAAAATTAAAATTATATAACCAAGAATTATAGCAAGTAAAGTGAAATTTTTTTTAGGGCTATGGTTTGATGAAAAATTAAAACGGAATATACATATTCAAAAAGTTGTTAATAAATGTAAAAAAAAAATCTGAAATATTTTGAGATGCTTGGCTGGCAGGGACTGGGGAGCAGATAGGCAATCATTAAAACAGATTTACACAGGCATGATAAGATCTAACATAGACAGGTTGTCAAGTTTATGGTTCAGCAAGTAAAACACATCTAGTTAAATTAGACATTATTCAACATCAGGCATTAAGATTATGGACTGTAGCATTTAAAACCACACCAACAGCAGCAATAGAAGTAGAAATGGAAGAAATGCCTTTAGATTTAAGGACAAAATTAGAAATAAATTATTGGTTAAATTTACAAGGCAATAACTTTGATCATCCAATTTGGGAAAAAGAAAAGAAAGAAATTAGGAGTTTTGGATGGATAATTGAAAAGAAAAGAAAATAATTTCAAATTTATAGTTTAGAAATTAGTCGAACACCAATATCAATTATACAACCGATATGGATTCTACCAGATCAATAGTAGATATGTCAATAATGGAAAAGAAACAAGACAAATCTTACACCATAGATAATTATTCAGTACAATTATATTTAAACAATTATCAATATATTCAAATCTATACAGATGCATAAAAAATAACTGAAAAAATAGCTTTTGTAGAACCATAATTCAATATAAAAATAGGAAAACAAATTACAGACGGATTATCAGTATAAACAGGAGAAATGTTGGCAATATTAGCTTTACAATGAGTAGAAGACATAAAACCATTAAAAACAATAATTTGTTCAGATTCAAGCTCTGCATTATTACGTTTAAAATGTAATCAATCAGTAAGACAGACATTTTATTAGAAATATTTCATACATTATTCAGAATTCATAACATGGGTTTGATAGTTCTATTTGTGTGGGTTCCAGCACATACTGGAGTAGAAGGAAACGAGAGGGCAGATAAAATGGCAAAAAGAGCTATTCAAAATCCTATTAGCTTTACAGTTAAAACAAGTAAATCTGAGGGAAAAAGTATTGCTAAAAACTGATGAAAGTATGGCAAAAGATGTGGGATGAAGGAAAAACAACATAGGAGAAGTAAGAAATGGAAGAAATAAAAAGGAGGAAAGGTTGATAACAAGGTTGAGATTTGGACATACAGGTCTAAATTATACACTTTTTAAAATTCAAAAGCACAATACTGGCAAATGTGATCACTGCAGAAAATATAAAACAATAGAACATGTTATACTAGAATGTCATAAATATGAAAAAGAGAGAAGATGTATGAGGAGAGAGTTTAAAAGTATAAAGGAAAAGGTTAATTTATTAGATATTTTAAGGAAAAAATTGGGTAATAAATATATACAAATAGTTATTCGATTTTTACAAAAAACTAAATTATTTCATAGAATTTGATTATAGTATGTGTATTTGTGAAAGCGTGTATGATAGATGGGTAGAATACAAAGTTAGGCATAACTTTGTATATTTGCATATGTACAGGTCGGATATATTTATTTATTATTACTATTTAATTTATTTTTATTTATTTATTTATTTTGCATAATATATGTGTATATATATTTATATAGGTAGATATAGATATAGACATAGATAAATAGACCATCACGAACCACACTCCATACCAGTAAGTGGCGGTAATGCTACTAACCGTTTGTTGCCAACCGCCAGTAAAACCAACAAGAAGAAGAAGAAGAAAACTGCAAACGCTAAGCTAGGTAGCTGCTGCATTGTTCGGTTTCAGCTAATATTTCAGCAACCATGTCTTCAATTCAGCATCTCAGAGAGTTTATCAGAGAGCGGCTAACTGCTGCTGCTCAAGAAATCTTCACAGAGGTTGAAAAAACCATCATTGGCTACGAGGAAGAGCTCGATGCTCAGCGCAGGATGATGGGGATCGACTGGAAACCAGAAATAAAGCTACACAGAGTCGGTTCGGAGCTGCTGAGACAAAGTTCTGGTAGGTCTGGATAAAGGTGCTGATGTTTTCACTGCAGACGGAGATCCGTCAGCGGCGATAGTTGATGCAGCTCCAGCTGCTGGTAAACGGGGCTAAACAGGAACTGATTTAGCTGCTAGCTCTGATGCTACAGAGGCTAGCACAAACGTGTTTATGAGTCAAGCCCCCTGACTAAATATATTACTCCACTTGTCATTAATGGAAATGGAAATTTGGAATACAAGGTGTAAATTCTTCATTTATAATTTCAGACGTGACTTTGTAAATCAGAGCAGTGAAGAGTATTAGTAAGGAGACACAGGATGAGCTGTGTTGTTTTTTTTTCCATAACGGCACACAAGGCCTGTCACGATAACAAATTTTGCTGAGCGATTAATGGTCTCAAAAATTATTGCGATAAACGATAATATTGTTTGAAGACCTTTTTACACTGATTTAATGGAAATTACATAATAATGCAAGCGATATCCTGCCAAAAATAGATGCATATTATTTTCAAAATAACATTTAACACTGGAACTGGTAAACAAAACAACCAAAAACAAAAATAAAATGAACTCTCAGTCGACGAAGCTGAAGTTGGTTTCTGATTCCAGCTTCTGATTCGGAAAATGGCTAAAGGGCGATTCCACCTAATTTTTCACTACCTTCCGCATCCTTAATCGACTCTAGTTTAAAAACTACAAAACCTAGACACTTCAAACCTGGACTTAATTGTTCTGTTCTAATAGCAGAATATTTAGAAACTTGTTTGGGATTTGTGAAACTTTTATCCGATTTGTGAAACTTGATAAACCCGGTAACTTTTAAGCTGTTGGTCGTTAACGTGACATAAATAGGTTATAATGATATTCATCGGTCAGGACTTTACGCTGACACTAGCCACATGCATTGCAGGTAGACTGTAGTAAAACATTGAGCCTGGTTTTAAAATTAGTTAATTGGACTTATAGTAGGTACTGGCATCGATCCTCTTTCCACTCAGGAATGGGAGAGAACGCATGCTGATCACAGAAAATGCCCTAACTTCCCACCATCAAAAGTCCTTTTCAGAATTTTTTTTCTTTTTCGAAAAGCAACACCACTGTGCTAAAGTTTATTGATTTTCCTTTCCAATGATATCAATTTTATGTATGTTGAAGGAAATAAAACACTTTAAATTTCCCAGTAATTTTCTAAATTTTTTTAAAAGCCTGATCAGAACGCATTATTTATGCTAATTTGAACTCCCCTCCTGACACCACACCGAGACATTCTCCAAGAAAATCGATTCACGCGTCACGAACACATGACCAAATGAGCTAGCAGTGATATATTAAACCTTAAACTACAGGCTTTCTATACATACCCTGTTTGTCGAGGGTTTTATTTTTTAGTTTTTTTGTAAATCATAAAAGTATCAAAATCTCCAAATAGATTGTCAAATAGCGAATGATTTATAAAAAATAAACCCAACAAAATGGGTATCAAAATAAAGATTAATTTGTTAGCTTTAATATAATACTGGAACCACACCTGCAGAATCAATGTGCGTAACGCGCCAAGCATATCATCACCTAAAGCAGGGGCCACCAACTCCAGTCCTCGAGGGCTACCATCCTGTAACTTTTAGATGCGTCTCTGCTCAAACACACCTGGATCAAATAAACTGCTCATTTCCAGCCTATTGCAGAGAGGAATGAATGTTGGTGAGGGAATTCAGACATTTTGGAGCAGAGGTGAATCTAAAAGTTGCAGGATTGTAGCCCTTGAGGACTGGAGTTGGTGACCCCCTGACCTAAAGCGACCTGCCCCTCTAGCATACAATGATGCCACCTTCTGTGGCTGCTGCTGACTGTTCGGATCATGACTCTAATCCGGACGTACTAATTCCCTTCCTGGGTAAGTTAGACTCACCTTCTTACATCATATATCTTTAAAGTAGGGCTGTTGTAAACGAATATTTTAGTAATCGAGTAATCTATCGATTATTCTTACGATTAATCGAGTAATCGGATAAAAAAATTTTATAAAATAAAATATTGGTAAATCTGGCGTAATACCGGTGTTCCTATTGGATATCAATATCAGTCCAATTTTTCATTTTTGAGCTTCCGTAACAGTTACTATTCTGGAGTTTAGAAAACTACCCTGTAACAATAATAGCTCACTTTCTAAGTTAACCTGAAGAAAAGTTAGACAAAGTTCTGAAATTATATTCAATTAAAAGATAAAGAGCCAGGTTCACAAATACGCTGATAAAAAATGTCTATGATCCAGCTTTTAGTTTATGTATTCATCTTCAGTGAGTTTAATGGATGAATTCCCACCTTGCCCCAAACCTGTCAAGCTTTGGGTTTGAGAATATGGGAAATGTCACCTGGAGTTGGGGAAGTAGGGGGCAGGCGAACAAACAAACGTAATGTGGATGTGGGGGATGGGAGGGGAAGGGAGGGAGAGAGAGAGGAAGAGAGAGACCAGGGGACGAAAGTAAGAAGGGAGGGAGCAATTCGGTATATTTACAGCACCTTCGTCAGTCACAATCAGAAACTCATCTACCAGCCATGTAACATCATGATAATTTTCGCCACCTGTTTGTTGAGACTGGGGTGATGTGAAATTTATTGTGCAGTTTGTCCATAAAGCTACACTTACACTGTAACCATCAACTGCTCAGCCTCCCTTCGTCTTCAGTCTATCTGCTCATCTGTATAAATACTCCTGCAGCGCTCTTCCTGCCATTCGCTTTGAACCAGCAAATCCCGGAGAAAGGCTGCCGTACTACAGGCATTGCATCAGGTGTTTTAAGGATGCTTATTGGTCCCCCAAAAATCATGAAAACCCGGCATTATATTCACTCAATAAAATCCCCACGGGCTGAACTTGAAGATTGGACATTATGCCGCTAACACTTAACTTTCATCAACCACTGAGAGGAGGAAGTCAGAGCTCCGCTCAAAGCAAATAATGTTCCGGCCGGAACACGGTGCGCTAAATAATAAAACATAAATTAACGAAGCTTCGAGGCAGGTAAATTTTCCTCAGGGAATTTTAATAATTGAGGTACTCGAATCACTCGAGGAATTGTTTCAGCCCTACTTTAAAGCAATATAAAGTTAAAAGTTAGTGTTATTTTGATATGTGGTTGTATTTAGTATTTAATGGGGTGTGAGGAGGCGGTTTCTGCCGAGCTTACCAGCAGCCAATCAGAGTGGAAAAAAATATTCTTATTTTGTGCCATTTTCTAGTTGTTAAATATTCCACAAAATGATCA
>NW_015114732.1:64071-66065 GCF_001443285.1 Poecilia latipinna | reverse complement strand
AAGTGCTGTGGTTCCGTTGTTCCATCACCCCAGTTTCATACTGGACCCCTTACAGCACCGGTGTTAACGCTATAAAATGAACGCTCTCTGTTGTGGTATCACCCATGGAGGGATTTCTTTATTTGAATGGGTTCATTTTTCAGAGGGATACACAGTGAGGTGATTTTAGCTACCAGTAGCAGGAGAACGGAGCTGCGCCAAGAAACTAACAGAAGCTAACAAACACTAAATAGAAGATACAGTTGCAGCCATCGATACAGTTGCAGCCAAAATGGATGTCTTTATAATGTTCAGCAGCTTTGTTTACATGTAGTAAATAAGTTTTATTGAAATCCAATGAAAAATAAAAATTTGGGGAGTGGTCAAAAAATACTCAATTTTGTCTATTTTCGAAAAAAAATTTCCGTCAGTCAAATTAGCTTTGGAAGCATTTTTGCAGCCAAATATTTATTTGCCAGCCCCAGACCCCTACAAAAAATTGGGCTTGTTAAAACCACATAGCAGGCTGGGAAAATAGCTTTTGGAGCTTGGTTTCAACATACATGTTTAAATATGAAATTTGTTTAATTTTTCAAAATGAGACTTTTTTAAGAACCTTCATTTTAAAAGTAAGCTATTTGTAGTGTGCATTGTCTTGTTTTGCAATATGATTTACATATATTTAAAGAATATCATTACAAATAAGTGCCAAATTGATTAAATTTTTAAATAATTAGCTTTCAAAAACCCCATCTTTTTCTACTCAAAGGTGGATTTGTAGGAATTTACACCTACCCCTCAAGATCTCAAAAACAGACATAATAGGCTGAAATGTTTTCTGCTGTTTTCTGGTAATACACTTAATAGAAAAATGCATTTAGAGTACTAAAAATCTAAAGAAAAAAAATTGGCTGCCGGTACCTACTTGTAGCCATTATTTTGTGCCCATTGTTGGATACCAAACGGCACGATTGAACCCAATCAAACCCGTTATACGTAGGATTTCTGTCGGCTATGTGGTCTCAGGTTTTGAAAATGGGCCGACAATAAGCCGATAGTTCTAAAATCGTGTAGTGTGAGCTGGGCATTACGATGAAGAAATCAGGAAGGGAGGGTCAGTGGAGAGCACCGGAGTTGAGCCATTTTTTTCATCCAATGTCGTTAATAGAAAGAGGAAAAAGGCAGGAAGAGACGGTAAGCCGATAAATTAAAATGAGGTCGGTAACTTTCATTTATCGTACATTTATTTGATTTATTGTTTATCGCGACAGGCCTACACAGAACAAAGGAATGAAACAAATAAGGGCAATATTGTTTCTTATATTAAGTGAGCCACAGAGCCACTTGCAGGTCTGGAGCTGCAGGTTCACATCCTTGATGTAGCAGAGCAACGTTGTGATCCTCTTTAGCTGAAGCTAAAATGCTACATCTTCATTTTTAATTCATTGTTAAAGGTAAAAAATAAATAAAATTGGTATAAAGCTGATCAACTTTAAAATGTGAGGTCACAAGTGAGATTAAAAACAAAATGTATTGTCTTAACGTAGGTTGAGTTCTTCACTGTATGAATACGTTGTAAATAAAAAATTGTATGAATCTGTACTTCTGGATTAAAATATTTTGAACATTTTTGCCACAGCTCCAAATTAGTGTGGAGGACACTTTACCTGCTTTTCAGTTCAACTCTTCAAGATAATTTTAGATGAATCGCATGATGCCTACAGACCAGAATCTCCATGGAAAACTAGGCTGATCCATGAGATAGTCATCAATTAAGTTATGTTACTGATGGTGTTTTTCTTCCCACAGACCTCCAACAGCCAAGTGTCTCAAATAAGGAGAAAGCTTCTGTCATCCAACAAGTCTGGAGCCTGGCAAGTAGGTCCAGTCAGGACCAGAAAAAACATCAGTGGACTGAAGAGGAACAGATGGAACCAGAACCTAAATGGATTAAAAAAGAAGAGGAGGAACCAGAACCTACACTGTTTAAACATGAGGAAATAGAATATCCACTA
>NW_015114732.1:57883-60562 GCF_001443285.1 Poecilia latipinna | reverse complement strand
ATATGTAAGAAAAGAGGAGCTAGATTCTTCAGTGCTTCAACATGAACAGCAGCCACCAGAACATTTACCAACTGGACAGGACCAGAAGGACCTCTGCAGCAGTCAGGAGGGAGAGCAGCTTGTCCAGAAGCAGTTTGTTGCTTTGATTGAGACTTCTACTCTTCAGGAAGATGATATGAGTGAAGAAGAGACAAGAACAGAGCAGCTTTCCCTTCATATCTCTCCAGTGGTTGAGAGCAAAGATCAGGAAGGAAGCAGCTCCTCTGTGTCAGAGAGTCAGTCTGATACCGGCACAAAGAAAAGACCTTTCAAATGTGACATTTGTGGGAGACGTTACACGCAACACTGTAACTTGAAAAACCATTACAGAACCCACACTGGTGAGGGACTTTTTTCATGTGAAACATGTGGAAAAAGTTTCTCTGTAATTAGAAATTTAAATCGTCACAAGAGAATTCATACAGGTGAGAAACCTTTTTCATGTCAGATTTGTGGAAAGAGTTTCTCTCAAAGTAGTACTTTAAATGTCCACAAGAGAATCCATACAGGTGAGAAACCTTTTTCCTGCCAGATATGTGGAAAGAGTTTCTGTCAAGTTAGTATTTTAAATCGTCATAAGACAATTCATACAGGTGAGAAACCTTTTTCATGCCAGATATGTGGAAAGAGTTTCTCTCGAATTGGTGATTTAAAAGAGCACAAGAGAATTCATACACGTGAGAGACCTTTCTCATGCCAGTCATGCGGAAAGCTTTTCTCTCGAATTAGGTATTTAAATCGTCACAAGACAATTCATACAGGTGAGAAGCTTTTTTCATGCCAGTTGTGTGAGAAAAGCTTCTATCGAAGGGATAATTTGATCATTCACATGAAAACCCATACAGGTCAGGGGCCACTTTGAAGCCCAACCTGTGAAAAAATCCATCCATCCATTTTCTTATCTGGGGTCCGTGCCCAGAAACTCTGTCTTGGATTATTTCACTTTGCATAACATTAGACCCTCACCTATTTTTGGTTGTTCATTTATGAATTTTTTATTATCAAAGCCTTTCAACTGGTTTGGAAGTGTATATATTGAAGCTCTATGCTACTTGACATGCTACTGGCTGACTTTTGCAAAGTAGCCAATCAGGACGCTTTCAGCATCCTCCTCAGATTTCCACGATGGACATCTGGAAGACAAATGTTTGTCATGAGTAACACCAACTTTTCATGCTTTGTTGTTGAATTTCATGTATAAATTTATGTGCTGCTTGGATGTATCAAACACCTTAATAAAAGCTCTGACAAATACAACATTAAGCGATATTAGATATAGATATTTTACCTCTTGGAATAATTGTTTATCTGCTTTGTGATGTGTTTTTTTCTTTACTTAATGATGTGTGTATTTTATTTTTTAAAATATCACAGACTACTTTTTGTCTAGAAATAAAGACTTGTGAATAATACGAAGTTGTATTTTAGTTAAAACACATCTGGTTAAATTAGACAAATTATTCAATATCAGGCATTAAGATAATGTACCGGAGCATTTAAAACCACATCAACAGCAGCAATACAAGGAGAAATGAGAGAAATGCCGTTAGATTTAAGAAGCCAAAACTAGAAATGAATTATTGGTTAAATTTACAAGGCAATAACTTTAATCATCCAACTTGGGAAATTTTAAATCCATGTTGGGGAAAAAGAAAAGAAAGAAATTAGGAGTTTTGGATGGATAATTGAAAAGAAAAGAAAATAATTTCAATTGAATAGTTTAAAAATTAGTTGAACATCAATATCAATTACACAACCACCATGGTTTCTACCAGAAGAAATAGTAGATATGTCAATAATGGAAAAGAAACAAGATAAATGTTACACCATAGATAATTATTCAGTACAATTACATTTAAACAATTATCAATATATTCAAATCTATACAGATGCATAAAAAATAACAGAAAAATGGGAATAGCTTTTGTAGAACCAGAATTCAATACAAAAATAGGAAAACGAATTACAAATGGATTATCAGTATACACAGGAGAAATGTTGGCAATATTATTAGCTTTACAGTGGATAGAAGACATAAAACCATTAAAAACAATATGTTCAGATTCAAGCTCTGCATTATTAAGTTTAACATGTAATCTAGATAGTAAGACGGACATTTTTTTTAGAAATATTTCATACATTATTCAGAATACAAAATACGGGTTTGATAGTTCTATTTGTGTGGATTCCAGCACATATTGGAGTAGAAGGAAATGAAAGGGCAGATAAAAAGCCAATTCAAAATCCTACTAGTTTTAAAAAAGTAAATATGAGGGAGATTGTATTGTTAAAAACTGATGAACGAATGGCAAAATGGTGGGATGAAGAAAAAACATAGTAGGAGAAAGAAGAAATGGAAAAGAAGAAAGAGTGACAAAGTTGAAATTTGGACACTTGAAAATTTGAAAGCACAATACTTGCAAATGTGATCACTGTGGAAATTATGAAGCAACAGAGCATGTTATACTAGAATGTTATAAATATGAAAAAGAAAAGATATATGAGGAGAGAGTTTGAAAGTATTAAGTATAAGATTAATTTCTTAGATATTTTAAGGAAGAATTTGGGACGTAAACACATACAAATAGTTATTCAATTTTTGAAGAAAACAAAATTATGTCATAGAATTTGATTATATCT